>NC_139713.1:13729516-13947105 GCF_964188405.1 Protomyctophum parallelum
TCAAAGGTGCCTTACAAAATGCACGACAGTGCAAAGCAAAACAATTGAATTACGTCCTACAACAAAGTATTTAGGATAGTCTACCAGCCAGGTAGGCTACCGTAAACATCATAGATAGATCGAGCACCTGTCTCTAAAAACTCTAAAACAATGTGGAAAAATAAAAGATAACGCCCGTGTGAACTGAGCGGTGCATCTACTTTTATTGTAGCCTACTGTATTACTCGTAGGCTACTACTTCTCTGTAATGTATATTACTCATACTGTACTGTAAAACTCAGTCTACTACTTGTACTGTACTAGGCTACTTACTGACAACTGTAGTCCTACTACTTGTACTTACTGTACTGAGCTAGTGAGCTGTATACTGTACTACTCCTACTGCACGTGCTGCACTGATTAATCAAATCGTGTCAGTTCAATTGGCTTAGTGTATCTCAGTCTGAATGAAGTATTCTCTATCAAAATTATTTGTAATGGCAATTATTCGCGTCACCATAGGCTTTCCACTGCGGAGGAAAAGGCCATTATCATTTTTATTCGACTTATATTAATAATTGTATTTATTTAATATGATTGTGCTGTCGCCGTCTGGCCGTCATGTCACATTCAATCAAACATATTTGAATAATAATGTTACATTTTAAGGCGTTGGGGGGGGAGAAATACCCTATGGTTATGAAACTAGCAAACAAGGGAGGAGGTAGGTCTACTTAAACAAGCGTCATGACGCAATAGTAGGTAGGCTACTACTACTAAAATTGTAATGAGTAGAATGGGATAAAAGATAGGTGCCTATTTTCATGACCAATTAAAATACATTTTGATTAGAGATGCACAATTAATCTGTATATCGGAATGGTCTCAAAATAATATAATATTTAATCGGTTTTCACCAGCAAAAATGTTTTTAAATGAAAATAATCATTGATGAGTTCAATATAAATCAACAGTGTCTATAGTACCTCTAGTCTAGAACAAAAGCCACATCAAATATGTCAAATCTTAAGTAAAAAATAAACTTTACATTGTTCTACATTTAATTTGTGTACTACTCATTCAGTTGTGAAAACAGACACTTGGAAAAGAGTAGAGGCTATTTATTGATTGATTGAATGAATACTTTATGAACAGGCTTCGGGCCAAGCCCCGGCCTATAGGCTAGGGGCCCTAGACTTGTTTACATTGTGGTCCTCTGTATAAGTACAACCCATCTGACCTGAGATCAGATTCATACGAGGTTTCCACTGGACACACACTGGTCTGATTAACCCATTATAGGAGTATAAGCAGGGCTATATGCAGTTATCTGTGACTAAAACGGTAACAGACAAGAAAGGGTAAATTAAGTGTAAATTTATTGATGAGATTGCCTTATAGCTCACAGTCATAAATAAATACTTCTCAAGAGTACAGAAAAAAGGCGAAACGAATAAAAACAATACAGGATCATCAATGTAATTCATCCCTTTGGCACTTTTTGGAGCTTTGCCTTCTCGTCACTAGCAAAGGCTAATGTATGCCCTTTTCACATATTTTTTCCCGCTTGTGTAAATCAGTTATTTATGGCAAGCAAACACCATTGTGTGACAAAGCTCTGGTCCATAGCCTTCTACTGCTTCCATACGATTCTGCCCTGCGCAGTAAGGCTATGGGACTTTCAGTTTTAAATCTCAAATCGAAATCAGACCAGCCTCTCCTCTTTGGCGTAAATAAAAATAACGTTTTAGCTACTCACCAAAACAAAGGCGGGTTAATTGTGTCATTAGAAAGCCTACTTTCCTTTAGTGGACGCACTCTGAGCCCCCCACCACACGTATAAACGGTACTTTTTGGCCAGAAAGGGATTTTTTTTTCACCGGAGGAAAAATATTCTCTATGAGGAAGTTCTCTGGGCAATATCAGTAGAGGGCGCAGCGGAGTAACTAAAAATATTTTTTTCCCGGTGGAAACAAAATCCCCTTTTGCCCAAAAAGTACAGTTTATACGTGTGGTGGGGGGGGGGGGGGGCTCAGAGTGCGTCCACTTAGGAAAGTAGGCTTTCTAAAGACACAACTCGCCTTTGTTGGTGAGTAGCAAAAACTTTCTTTTTATTTACGCTAAAGGAGAGACTGGTCTGCATTCATGCGAGCGGCGGAAGTTGAGAGTAACATAGCTCTAAATGAAACGCATTAGAGCTATGGACCAGAGCTAACATTGGGCTTATCCTTCCCAAATGGCTAGAAAATGATAATAAATAAACAAAAACTAAAAATGTATTTCTTCTTCTATAGCGCCTGGCCCTTTCCTTCTGAGTAAAATAGTTAAGTAATGGTCTTTAAAAGGCCAAGTACACAATCTTGAGGTATACAGGTTGACAACGCCTTGTATAAAGACCGTCATGTCCGATCGACCACTTAAACGGCCAGCATCCGTATCGCGTGGAAGGTTTCGCTGAAATTAGCCGATCTCCAAGCTCGCGACGCGACCGGCCGTTTTGTCAACAAAAGCTCTCCCCGGGAATAACAGAAAACTGAAAACACACCAGCACAGAGCTCTGAAGGCTCATATATAGTCTGGATTTTCGGTGGTGGGGTGACCGCCGAACTACAACATGACGTCACAAGCCGCGGTGAAGAGCAAACCACCGCCCCTGCTCCAGCCCTTCTCTCTGTTTTTACTCACCACCGCTCAACGTTATTTCAGCTCCGGTGGTCACCTCACCACCGAAAATCCAGACTATATGAATAGGCCTTTAGGGACTCCGGTTTTAAGTGATTATGACGATACATGAACTTGAGCAGCATCTAACAAAGGGTCCACTGCACGAAAAATTTTCATCATCATTATCCTCTGGCACCACAACAACCCATTTATACAGAAACACCAGCTCAATGTATAGTTTGAATCATTATATCCCTCATTTATATATACACACACACACCACAAAAAAGGTCCATGCAAAAACAATGAAAAGGTTTGTGAGATCAAAAAGGAAATTATAAAAATTAATGATACCGCATATAAAAAGACATAATGCCCCATTGCCCCATGTGATGGTTATCGGAGTTTGTGAAAAGAGAAAGATGCTCCAGTATACAGGGTCAGAGCTTTGGCAGATTGAATTGCATGGCAAAACCCTGTAAAATATATACACATGACTCGTATTGGATTCTACTGTATTTTGGAATCAACATTTGGAGCATTTTAATATTGATCCATTTGACTAGGGCTAAAAAAAACAATTAAAAAAAAACACATCTCATGGTGATCCGATGCAAATAACATTCGTAATTAATACTCTGCAAATTAACAAACAAACAAAAACCTATTCAGTGATGCAAATATTCTGCATCCTGGCTGCATCCTTTAAAGACTCATTTTAGCTGTTTTTGACAAGCGGGGCGATTCGAGCATGGGGCTAAATATGTTTTTTTTTTTACAAAGTTTTATAGCGATGTTTTTTTTAAATCATTTACTATAGTATTACTAGACCCCAAGAAATTGCATCTGGTCACAAAACTGAATGTGAAGGTATAGCCTACTGGGGGGGGGGGGAAGTCACACTGTCATAGGCTCAATATGTCAGCTTGACACATTCAGTAGATCCCGTGATCATTTGTGGCCAGATGAAATTTATTGGGGTCTAGTAGGACTATAGTAAATAATAAATCGCTATCAAATTTTGGAGAAAAAAAATACATATTTAGCCCCATGCTCGAATGCCCTCGCCCCCCTGTCAAAAACAGCTAAAATCCCTAAAAGAAAAGAAAGCAGCAAATGAAAAAAATAATAATAACACTCATCTTTTACTTTCTCCAATAACAACCTAAAGCATGAACCTTGGTTGGAAAAAAAAAACTAAACAGAGGGAAAGTGCCCGTGTTCCAAAATGGAGACCAACCCGAACCGAAATATCAACGCAAACCATTATTCATGCTTCACTGCACCTGCACGGTCGTGTCACTGTCGCTCATTAATAAACGTGCTGTGATGCGTCACATTATCGTCCAAAGTATGAATTAGGCTTAAAAAGGCCTCGGAACCTGTCACGGTGCATCCAGTGCCACCTGGTGGGCAGAAACGAGAGCACGCCCGATATATCACTTTATACCGACGCAGACCATTATGAGACGACATTGGCGGTTACACAGCCGGTGTGCCCAGCTTCTTTTTTTTTACCTAAAGTTTCAAAATTAAATTAAAGAGTTAGATCTTCTAATTTAGAAACTTCAGGTACAAAAAAAAACAACGCTGTGAGCTTGTAGATCTGCCATTGTCAAACTTTTCGAATAGAGCTCAAATGGTTAAATAAAAATAAAGTTTAGTTCACGTGTGTATTTCATATTTAGTAGTTTGCTCACGCGTAAAATGTTCTCAAATAGAAAGTTTGATAAAAACCTACGTATGTTTAAACCAGGGGGGCAGTCAGCCAGATATTTCGTGAAGCCTCATTTGAAATCGGTAGTTCATATAATGGCCTGTTGTGGCGCTGGACTGGACCCAAAAAGCCCCATAGCTCCATAGAGGCCCATGTATTTTGGCCCAACTTCACCTAGACTGTATTACCTTAATAAACATGGTCATGAATACTTTCTTCTTCCAGTCACTAGTTTAAAGTCTCATTTCTAATGTCATAATATTCTTTTTGGAAAATTATGGTCCCATTAATTAAAATAATGACCATAAAGTCGCGTATGTTCTGAGGGGCGTGGCTACCGTTACCGTCTATGATCGGGATTCCCCACCCACTCAAGAGTCTTCTCCTCCCACTCGAGTCAAAATAAAAACCAACGGAGAAGAAGGGGGGAAGTCCCGCCTCGTTGTCTGGGCAGCCAATGGCCAGCTGGACCCAAACGGAGCCAGCCAATGGCCAGCTGGTCCAAAACGGATCTAGAAAGATGGCGATTTACAGTGCAGGGATTTCAGGCTTCATTTTACGTTCATGTTAGACCCGGGGAACGCTTTGTCCATATCTTTTACAGTCTATGGTTTAAACTGATTTCAAGAAACTTAGGCCAAGACATTGGTACTCGTGGTCTCTCCAAAATGGTATAAGACCCACGGCCCACCCATTTGAAGACCCAAGGCCCACCCAGTTGAAGACCCAAGGCCCACCCATTTGAAGACCCAAGGCCCACCCATTTGAAGACCAAGGCCCACCCATTTGAAGACCCAAGGCCCACCCATTTGAAGACACAAGGCCCACCCATTTGAAGACCAAGGCCCACCCATTTGAAGACCTAAGGCCCACCCATTTGAAGACTCAAGGCCCACCCATTTGATGCCCACACACTTTTAATCAGGCATACTGGATGTAAATATACTGAAAAGTGGATTTGAGTTTTCATACGACAGCAGTGATGTGTTGTGGTGTAAGTAGGGCAACTGTTACAGTAATCATACATACTGTACATGTACACACACACACACCAAGTCACTTTCACTCTTGAAATTCCCTGAAGTGGCCAACCAGTACAAAACAAATACAACTGGTTTTCATCATTGGCCTTATTACACCCTTCATTTAAAAACATTACATTACCGAGGAAGTTAATAGATTTTAACCAAAGCAGTCATTGGTTACTTATAGGCTATATAGTCAATCTGAGAACCCGTCGTCCAAAATAAAATAAAAGGAAAAACAGCCACCCCTCTGTTCCTTGAATTTGACGGGAGTCAAGAGTCTGTCTGGAGTATTATATAGCCTCGGGTTGCCAGGCTTTCCAAATGAAAGCCTGGAGGAACGCATGCGCTGCACTAGGGGGGGAGGGGCCGGGGGTGACTGACAGATCGGTGAGATCCAATCAGGGCGTGCGCAAATCTCTTGCCCCCCCCTCTAGACCAGAAACACGTTAGCTCAGGCTAGTCTCGAGAGACTATAGGTTATAGCAAATCCCTCATTACCATAACTTTGAACTATGGAGGAAATGGAGGAAATCATCAGACATTGCTAAACCGAGAGACAGACCACTGTCATGGGTAAAGTACCCTCTCGTCTGCCCGTTCATTTCCATAGCTTCAACAGTCAAAAAGTGCAATAATGTATTTAACATTAAACTGCAGTAAAATAAAATAAAGACCAACTATAAAGTACATTGCCCGTACATTACTTTTTACGTGTTCATCAAGAGAGAACTTTGAATTCTCTCAAAAATATCATATTCGGCACAGTTTTTTTAATTATGTGCCTACACTTGCAACTTCTACGGGTTGGGTTTTCTAGACAACACTTTCATATCTGATCGATCACCTCAACCTACACTTCATTCCATTTATTTTGTACCTATCCCTTCTACCCAGATTAGTCTCATGAGATTAAAAAAAAAAAAAAAAAAAAGGAAATCCAAGAGAGTCCTATACCACAAAGAAGAGTTTGACTATCACTGCCAAGCCTATACCAACTACACGGACCCCTCGAAGGTCTCTCAATTACAGAGTTGTGTTGAGAGAGTGGCTAGTGCTACCCCACACTCCATTACCGTAGCCATTGACGTGCAGGTTTAGTGGGCAGTCGTGGCTCAGTCTCATCATGGCAGTGAGGGCTATGAGGCACGTTGCGTTTTTTTTTGTTTTTTGGGGGGGATACTGACCACAGATCAGTTCTTAGGAAGAAGCCGCTGCCCGCATTGTTAGTACGGGAGGGGGGGGGGGGGGTCACAGGAATTTTTGGATGTTCTTGGGATCGTCAAACATCTGTATCTGGTGGTGGTCCACTGTTGTTGTTGATGTCGAGGTTTTCGGAAGAGTCCGACGGGGAAGTCCGCACCGCTTGTTCCGAGCACGGCTCAGTGCTGCCGTCGTCCGACACCGCTGTGCAGTGACCTTCTCCACCGAGTTCCTCTTCCTCCTCAAGCAGAACCTCCTCTTCCTCCTCTAGCAGCGCCTCCTCTCCCTTCTCCTCTTCCTCCTCTCCCTTCTCCTCTTCCTCCTCTAGCAGCACCACCTCTCCCTTCTCCTCTTCCTCCTCTCCCTTCTCCTCTTCCTCCTCAAGCAGCGCCTCCCCTTCCTTCTCTTCCTCCTCCAGCCGCGCCTCCTCTCCCTTCTCCTCTTCCTCCTCTCCCTTCTCCTCTTCCTCCTCCTCCAGCCGCACCTCTCCCTTCTCCAGGACAAACTCCAGAGTGGGACCTCTGGCCAACAAGCCCTCGTCGAGTTCCCCTTCCTCGGCCAAACGGAACTTAATGTTCATTCCAACGGGCTTCTCTGTTGGACGGCAAATAGGGGAACAAAGACAATGTAAAAATCAGGATATATATATATTAGGCATGTAACGATATATCGTATATCGATATCAATCCCGACGATATGAATCGATTTATTGAAATATATATTTCTTTCAGAAAAATAAATATTTTGTTTTTGTTTTTAGGGGGGCTAGTGAATTATGGTGTCTACAAGCTTGTAGATCGGCTATTTTTGCTACATTTGAATTGAAAACATGAATAATATTTTGCTATTTTTGAATTGGAATCCTGAATTCTTTTTTTATTGAATTTCAAATGCATTTAGTTAGTTATGTTAACTTTATGAACCGTTAACATAACTACATTGGACACAAAAAGAAAACTTAAAAAAAACTTAAAAACGTATCTTAAAAAAAAGAGAACAAAAAAAAACCCTTAAAAAAGTACGTAATTTATTGTAATTGTTGTTATTGCAATTTACGAGCTTTCCACGTTCGCGTGTTTTACTTGAATTACTCTATATGTCCTCTACCAGTGTTGTTTTTGGCAGCAAATTTCTATTTTAGTTTTAGTCATAGTCTCTTGAATAGTTTTCACTTAGTTTTAGTCACATTTTAGTCACCTGGAATGTTCTAGTGTTTAGTCTAGTTTTACTCGACTAAATGTCATACGATTTTAGTCGACTAAATCTACAGTTGATTTAGTCGACAAAAATGAGTTTTGACAGGCCTTGATGTCGTTGTAATGACATATTTTACACTTTGGTTGCATGCTGAAAATAGCAGATATACAATCTCACATGTCTTCTTGTGAGATTGTATATCTGCTATTTTCAGCATGCAACCCAGCATAAAACTGCATCTCTTGTCCACTAGTCCCTTCCTAACATTTTAGTCTAGTTTTTATTTGTTGACGAAATAGTCAGTATATTTAGTCTTAGTTTTAGTCATCATAGATTCGTCTTTATTTAGTTTTAGTCAGTGAAAAAAGGTAGTCGACGAACATTTTTCGTCTTAGTTTTAGTCGACGAAAACAACACTGTCCTCTACTCACCGTGTCCCAGCTGCCTCTAATTACTCCATTATTACTCCACATGTCCTCTACTCACCGTGTCCCAGCTGCCTCTAATTACTCCATTATTACTCCACATGTCCTCTAATTACTCACCGTGTCCCAGCTGCCTCTCCTTGGGCAGCAGCAGCACGTCCACGTTGCGGTGCTCCTCCAGGGCGGCCGTGAGCACGGCGCCCTCGCGGCCGAAAAGGAAGACCAGCGGCAGGCCCCGGAGGTCAGCGGTGGAGTCGCCGTCGCCCACCATCTGGAAGAGCGGCGTCTCCTCGCTGCTGCTCCCCTCGCGGTTGTCTATGGGGATTACATGATTAGGTGTTAAGGTTATAATAGTTACTGAAACTGTATTGTGTGTCCTCAAAACTAACTGGAATTATAGACAAAATACCCTTAGTTTTAGTTTTTATCAATATTTATATGCCTTTCAGATATTTATAATATAATCCTTTTAAATTCATTAGATTAATTTCCTCATTTCTCCAACAAGTTTTACGGCAGTTTTCAGCACCGTACGGCAGCATGTAGCCACGCTAACCCTAACCCACAAATAAACCAAAGTACGAAAAAAACTAAAACTAAACTATAACTAAACTAAAACTAAGCACTTTCACCAAAATAAAAAAGAAATAAAAACTAGCAAACCCGCTCAAAAAACTAACTGAATTAGAAAAAAAATATGTCAAAACGAACTAAAACTAAACTATAATGAAAAAAAACAAAACTATTTTAACCTTGAAGTGGGAGTTTCAAAGGCCACTCAACTCTCTCAATTTCTTCTGAATTAAAGATGGAGTGCCATGATCTTTTGGTACTTTTTTCTGTTTTGTTAACATTACATTACTAGTCTCATAGAACCCCAGGCGTGGTTAGAATATTCAAATATGTCGTCTTCCCTGTGTATTGGTTTGGTTTCTTCCTGAAGGCTGAAAGCCTTTGAAGTCAAAAGGCCCAATCGCAATAACAATAACAGTTGTGGGCGAGGCTTAAGTTCAGGTGGGCAGGTGAATCGTGTCATTTGCCCTATGGCGCAGACACCAAGCGAAAGAACGTTTCTCCGGGTGATATTGTTGACCCATTTTGGTCGGGAAACGCTTTTGGTGGATATAACATAGCTATAACATAGGTGGATATAACATAGCATTATGTTATGGTTTAGCTATTGAAAAACAGCAGACCCTACAAGCTCATACGCTACGAGCTTGTAGGGTCTGCTATTTTTTTTTTAATCGTGAAAATGTAGTGCAAATCTTTGAATATATATCCTTTCACGGTGAACGTTTTTTAACTCAAATCTTTGCTTCTTGGGAGGTCCCTGGAACAACATATTTTCAGATGGGGGTCGGCGGCCAAATACAGATATTTTTGGGGGTCCTTGCCATGAAAATGTTTGAGAACGACCGACAGGAAGAAAAAAAAAATCAGAAAACTGTCAGGATTTAGAAGATTGTAGAATCGTCCTCAGGTCTAAATGGGTTATAATAGTTCAAAAACATGTACCCTGCTGTAAAGCTGAAAACGAATGCACTGGGAATGCACTTCCCATTGCAGTCAGAACTGCAGCATCACT
Organism: Protomyctophum parallelum; assembly: GCF_964188405.1. Taxonomy (NCBI): domain Eukaryota; kingdom Metazoa; phylum Chordata; class Actinopteri; order Myctophiformes; family Myctophidae; genus Protomyctophum; species Protomyctophum parallelum. The sequence continues at coordinate 13,739,315 of NC_139713.1, forward strand.
CCCAATCTTCCGCCGTAGTCTGAAAACCCACCTTTTCAGACTCCATCATGGCCCATAGCACTTACCCTACCCCCTTAGATAGCATTTCTGTTGGCTTAGATAGCATTTGATACAGACTTATAGCATGTTATGTAGACAGCACTATAATTGCATTGTATATAGTCATAGCACGTCATAGTACATATGTATAGCATAGTAGTATAGATGTATAGTTTATATGCATAGTTTCATTATATAGATATTCCACTGTTACTTTCTTAGCTTACGCATGTTTCATGATAAATGCTTTTTATGTGATGTATATGCTTTTTTGTTCTTGTTTAATGTAATTCGCTCTGGATTAAGAGCGTCTGCTAAATGCCTAAATTGTAAATTGTACAATTTAGTCACGCCAACTTATTCACCCGTCCATTTGTCAGAGCGGACGTGCTTTCCAGTCCCTGCAGTAATAATAATAATAATAATAATAATACTCACCAATGAAAATGACCCCTACGGCTCCGGCCTCCTGCAGTCTGCGAGCCTTGCCAGCGAACATGCAGTCTCCGCGCAGCGCCAGGGCAATGTGACCTTTCAGCTCGTCCTCGTTATGTATCGGCCCACATGCCGTGTAGGGAGAGGCCTTAACGATGCTCCCTTTCACCTGGGGGACAAATGCAGAGTAGAGTAGAGTTTATTTATTTTGGTCATTATAACAAATCAATACAGTGCCTGCTTTTTTTTTTTTTGCAAAAGAAACATTGACCAAAAAAGGAGAAAACAAAACATCATATCAATGTTCTATATGTATCTACAACATTGATATGATGTTTTGGTGTCGTGGTAAATGTCATAATTATACCGACCCGGTGTTTTGACTATTCGGTGATATTTTTCGGCCTATTTGAGCCGAAACCGAATAGGCCGAAAATACATTTTTTGCCATTTTCGGCCGAATATTTTCGGTGGCATCCATAATAGAAACATTTGAATGAAAACATAAATATGCACATTGCAAGGATGATGATGATGTGACTAAATATTCACAAACGTCAGACACATACCTGTATATTGTATAATGCATTTACGGACAAATCAAAGAAAAGATAGCCATTACAATGTTAACCAAAATTAACTGAATGCATGAATAGTTACCGGTAGTTCATTAGTAGTACTAAAATCCCGCCCTTTTGGTGTTTTAAACATCATGTTGCAATTTAGCTATTGAAAAATAGCAGATCTACAAGCTCATAGCGCGCCACCGAGTGGCGCGCTACGAGCTTGTAGGTCTGCTATTTTTGAAAAGAAAATCGGGAAAATATTTATTTCAGAAAACTGGAGGATTTAGAAGAAATCTTTAAAATGTTGAGGTCAGGCCTAAATGGGTTAAGAGAGAAAGAGGAAACTGGTAGAGAACGTTTGGGAATGGCATGCAGCAAATGGTCCACCGGAGTCAAAACCACTCCTAGCCTCGGAAACCCAGACGTTTTTATTTCCAGGGAGAGAAAAAAAGTTTGGGGCTCGAGTCCACTTCAACTCTGTTAGTGCAAACGTCGCTCACTCTCTGCTGATTTCTGATCGTCTGCACCTTTGTTAAATTGATGCGTACACGCACTCATCTCTCTCTCTGTCGCTCTAATTAATTAGTCTCATGTCATGCAGCTGCGTACAGCTGCCTATGCCATAGAAAGCATAGGTGAGTTCCAGTCTAAACCAGTCCCGACTATAGGGTTGGGATTCGGAAACCGGGTCCATTTCAGACCCGGTTTCCGACATTGGGGATCCGGAGCCAGTTCCATCGTTTTATTTATTTTTATTAACGGTTCCCCAAAGTCATCATTTAGCTCCGCTGTGTCTGTTGCATGCATGCATGCATGCAGAGCCAAGTTACTGGGGTGACGTCACCCCACCTACATGAGTGAGTAGATTAATCTTGTGACTCGTGTAGGCGTATTGATTTTGTTTCCTCAACGTGGACGTGCAACTGGTTGCAAGAAGTTGCAACAACCTTTGCAGGAAACTATGGCATCGCATTTATTGCACTTTGCGACGAGTGAGTGAGTGGGGCGGATATACCAACTGTTCTGTGCATTCAGCGCGCGGTCACCGCCGCTGAGCGAGTGTGGTTTAACGGAGAGGGAAATGACTCTGAGGCTGAGCATGCAATAAAGTGCAATAAATGCGACGCCATGGTTTCCTGCACAGGTCGTTGCAACCAGTTGCACGCAGTGTTGTTTTCGTCGACTAAAACTAAGACGAAAAATGTTTGTCGACTACCTATTTTCACTGACAGAAACTAAATGAAAACTAAGCTACGATGACTAAATTTCGTCGACAAATAAAAACTAGCCTAGAATGTTATGAAGGGACTAGTGGACAAGAGATCCAGTATAAGTCATTTTACACTTGGTTGCATGCTGAAAATAGCTGATCTACAAGCTCACGCTTGTGACGCTTGTGAGCTTGTAGATCGGCTATTTTCAGCAAGTGTAAAAACACTCATTACGACGGCATCAAGACCCGCCAAAATACATTTCAGTCGACTAAATCAACTGCAGATTTAGTCGACTAAAAACTAGACTAACACTAAGACATTCCAGGTGACTAAAATGTGACTAAAACTAAATGTAGTTTCAGTCCAAAGACTGTGACTATGACTAAAATAGAAATTTGCTGCCAAAAACAACAGCGGTTGCACGACCACATTGAGGAAACGTCTCTATGACACACAGTGTTTGAGAGCCATGCGGAAAGCCGTGCCCTCACCCTCCACTCCCCACAGTTCCACCACGAGGATGACGCAAGGCTAGGTTCACTTTCCCCAGGCTAGTAAACGTTAGAAAATAAAAAAACTAACTAACTTCCACAGAGCTTTTCATTAGGCTTATTGTACGATTGTTAATGGTGTTATTTTAGAACGCCAATGACTCGACGTCTTTCTGTCTGAATCACGTCAACTATAGAGCCATGAATTAAATAAAAATCAATTTGCCTGCACTTATTTTTTACAACTTATAAGCAACTCTCAACCTCTTTTGATTTGGCTCTAAATTAATCACGCAGCTGTTGAGAGCCCAGCCTTTAGGTGCATATTATACCTCCATACATTGATTACTTTATAAACAGTTTGCTGAAAAAAAGCACAGGAACGCAGCCTACAGTTCAATACAAGGTCTGCTAAGAGGATTTTATAACCCAAGAAAGCACTATGGCTTATTTTCCATTAGGGTAACTGGGGTCCTTCATACATATTAAACTAATCTGAACATTAATGTGTGTTTATTAAGTACTTAGGTTAGGTTAGTTTAATAAATGTCAGACAAAAGGGGAAAACCGTTAAAATCCTAACAAATCCCAACCCTAGTCCTGACTGACCGTCAGCCATCAGATGTGGAACCTTTCGGGCTATCGGGTGTGTAAAACACATTGTTTTTGGCAGCACATTTTGATTTAGTTTCAGTCACATTTTAGTCACCTGGAATGTTTTAGTGTTAAGTCTAGTTTTAGTCGACTAAATATTTCTTTTAGTCGACTAAACATTTCTTTGTCTTAGTTTTAGTCGACGAAATCAACACTGTATACAAATAAATTATTTTTTTATTTTTTATAAATCCTTTTATATCGTTATGAAAAGAAATCACACCTGTGTGAACCGAGTGGTGCAATTCCGCCCCCCTCCCCCCACCTCTCTCTCTCTCTCATTAGCAGGCAACAGAGCAGTAGCCTGGTTAATAAACCAGACTAATATCGCACGGACCGCGGGATATTAGTCTGGGAGGCTCAGCTTGGATTTCATTTCCAGGGGGGGCGGGTCCAAACATTTTCTCTTTGACGCAATTGGTCAGAGCTACTGTCAGTCAAAGGTCTCAAGCATTGAAAGTCACTGTACCAAAGCCCGCCCATATTGCATACTGTGTCCCGATTGGCCGCCCCATTTCTCTGGTGTAGGAAATGGGCGTACAATTGAGCCTCTCCAGACCGTAATCCGCCGGCAGGCAATTTATTTTTGCCAACGGCTGATTCGGTCTGGTTTATTAACCAGGCTAACAGAGCAGCACTATCCCTCTCTCCGTTTCTGGCGCCCCCTACTGGTACTAATAAGTCATACACTCGTGCTCAGATACACAGGCATACGCAGTGGTTGCACCACTTAACCCATTCTGAACGGGAACTCATTTTGGTGTCAGCATCATGTCGTGCTTTAGCTATTGAAAAATAGCAGATCTACAAGCTCATAGCGCGCCACTCGGTGGCGCGCTATGAGCTTGTAGGTCTGCTTTTTTTTTTTTAATCGAAGAGCGGCTGACATTTTTTTGAATCTGATCTCAGGTCAGAATGGGTTAATAATCAGACCAGTGTGTGTCCAGTGGAAACCTCGTATATGAATCTGATCTCAGGTCAGAATGTGGTCAACGATGAGCTCACCCCGTGCTCCCTCTTGGTGAGGTCCATCCCGAACTTTGCGGGCCCCGCGGTGAGGACCGTCCGGCCCAGGAACGGGGGCGATATGAGCTGAACGATGTGGGGCAGAACCTCCTCCTCTGGCGCCTGGCTCACCTCCGCCACCAGCTTCACTCTGTATACGCCCTTGTGCTCCTGGGAATAGGGCAAAAAACGTAGGCACGTGTTATTGTTTATTGTTTATAACCTCATTCTGACCCGAGATCAGATTCATACGAGGTTTCCACTGGTCTGATTAAGGATCCCCATTAGCTTTTGCCTTGACAAAAGATAGTCTTCCTGGGGTCCGACACAGACAAACATTTAACATTTAACAAAAGGCAATACTTACAATTGTTTACAAACACCAACTCAAAATAAAACATAGTAAAATAAAATATAAAAGAAGAAATAAAAAACATAGGAGAAATAAAAAAAACAAAGAAAAACATAGCAAAAAAACCCCACTTTTAACACATTATACATTTGAATTATTATTTTCCCAGGGTTACTGCAGTATGGTTTACATAAGGTGTTCTTTTAACTTGATTTTTAAAGATGAATTTTGTATTTGTATTGGTTATACACTTTGGTAGTGCATTCCAACCTATTACTGCTCTACAGGGCTCCAGACTAACTTTTTTCACCACCGTCCCGGAACCGTCCCAAAATACAATTTGAACCGTCCCGAAGTAAATGTATACCGTCCCGGGGGAAAAAGTACAAAAAAAGCACCACTCAAATTGTGAAATGAATAACTGTATTCCTATTGTAATAGAAATACAATTAAGCCAAACAAATAATGTACTGCATGTATTGAATACATGCAGTACATTATTTGTTTGGGGTCATGTTTCTTTTCAGTCAAAATGCTCCCAGATGAAAAATAGGGCTTGGTTAAAAATGTTAATCGAATTAATCAGAGGCTTTGTAATTAATTAATCTAAATTAATCACATTTTAATCACATATCAATATTCGACCTGAGAACAGTGATATTTATTTTCAAATGGATTTTGTTATTTTGGTGTACCAGTGAATCAATGAATAGTGACTACAGTAGCTTATAAAACGTTGGTGTAGGCTACTTGATCAAGACCAACAGACTACCAATGCAGGTAGTCTATGAATACTCAAATGTCTATTACATGATGGGTGGCATGAGAAAACAAATAAAAACTACTTTATTAGGGGGAATACTAAGACGAAGGAATCAATAAATCAACAATAAAAACTGTGGAATGAGAGCGTTTTGGGGTGTGCATTCCAGTGTTGGGGCAGCATTTCCAGAACAATCTGAGCATTAGAAAACATCTGTTGCTTCAGAGGATATATACCAACATATTATTTAATGTCGATGCCAGCTAGCAAGCATAGCATGGAAGCTAACGTTAAACGTTGGTGTAGTGTAGCTCCATGTCCCTATGGAACCTTTCTGTAGCTCACAACCATGGTTTAATCCATGCTTCCAACCAATCTAAATCTAAATCTTTAATTATAAATGTCCCATCCACGGGGCAAAAGCAATATAATTCCTAGGTGAATGATGGTGTGTGCGTTCGTTGTTGACAACTGTCTGACTGACGGTGCTGGCAGCTCTGCTGGTCTCATGCTGCTCATCGCTGCACACGAAATGCGCATTTTCAGTGTAAAAACTCCTCTCGTCCCGAAACCGTCCCGAATGAGATAAATTTAAGTCCCAAATAGATATTTTACCGTCCCCGGGACGTCGGGACGCCGTTAATCTCGAGCCCTGCTGCTCTATAGATAATAGAAGATTTAAGAATATTTGTTCTTGGTTTAGGTGCCACCAAAACACCCGAACTGGCTTGTCTAGTCATATTATCGCATTATGACGATCAATAAGTCAATCGTAGCCAGGGCTCCAGACTAACTTTTTCACAGGTAGCACTGGTGCCACCTACCTTTTCATTTGGTAGCGCCACCAGAAATTAGGTAGCACAATCTTTTTCTTTGTATAGCGTGGTATTAATACATGATCTTATCATGCCCCCACATAGGGCGCCATTTATTTTTGTAGAGTCCTACAAAGGTCACTGTGTAAAAAACAGCAACCTACGTGGTTATACTTCAAAACACTGTAGATGGTTTGAACTTTGAACCCAACACAAAGTCACTCAGTCAATAAAGGCAATATTTATATTCCACACACAGAAAGTCAGTATAAGGTTTTGTGTTGAAAATTAAATGCAGAGAGGAAATGGAGAGGAAAGCCCTGGTGTGTGTTACACTAATCGGCTGTGTGATCCGGTCTAGACCGGATGATTAACCCATTTAGGCCTGACATCGAAATTTAAAATCGAAATAATGAGTTTTCCGAAATACCCATGTTTCTATATCAGCGGTTGTGTGTCATATATGAGTGACTGACGGTCGCAAACGATACAGACACCTCCCTGACAATAACGCCGAGACGGCTTGTTTATTTTTGGACCACAACGCTTATACGAAACGATTTTAAGATGAGCCATGTTATTCTCCATAGAGAAACTACTTCCGCGAACCAGGGGAATCGAGGGGACGAGCGAGTGACAACAGGACTTCGGTGCTCTATTGATGTGCATTTTCCTACGCACCTGTTCCTTCCTAAGCCTCTTACTACTGTGTTACTACTAGGTGTGCGAAAGCCTTTCTCTACAAGAGAGATCTAAAACATTTAGGTACAGGATATAAACCGTTTTAACCCACTTTGGGGCGGGAACCCGTTTCGGTGTTAGCATTATGCTATGCTTTAGCTATTGAAAAAATAGCAGATATACAAGCTCATAGCGCGCCACGAGGTCTGCTATTTTTGAAAAAATCGAAGAACGACTGACATAGAAACATAGCTTTTTTAGAAAACTGTCAGGATGTAGAAGACATTTTTTTAATCTGATCTCAGGTCAGAATGTGTGTGTGTGTGCGTGTGTAGTAGAAAGTACCCACGGACTCACGCTTTCTGCAGACGCAGCTTCGTGGAGTGGGGTGAGCGAGATGCCCATGCTTTTCAGGAACTCCACCGGCTCCATGCCGGTGTCATGGAGCGGCAGTTCAATTTCTCTGCAGAATCAACACACAGGACCAATTTTAGACTACACACAAACACAGGTTTAAACACAGGTTAGACTACACACAAACACAATATAATATAAATAAACAATATGAATAGATATCAATCAATGTCACTGTGTTCTGCTGCACATTCTAGATTACAGGGGTGGGCAACTGGCGCCCCCCCCCCCATCCTTCACCTAACGTGGCCCCTCAGGTTAATGTCAGAATACTGATATAATATTGGTTTCAGCTGTCACAACATGCAAACATGACCCGCTTTAATTACTTTAATTAGTAGCTCATTGCTCAACACAAGTATTATAATTAAAGGCATTTGAAATGACATAATGTTAATTTTCAGGATTCCAATTCAAAAATAGCAACAAAAAAAATCAAGATTTCAATTTGAATATAGCAAAAATAGCTGATCTACAAGCTCAAAAACGCGTCGCAGTGCGACGCGTTTTTGAGCTTGTAGATCAGCTATTTTTGCTACGACAGTAATATATGGCCCTATGGAGTGAGTGTGGAAATATAGTGGCCCTCTCCATCGTCAAAGTTGCCCACCCCTGATTTAGACTACACACAAAACACAGGTTTCATGAAATATAAATAAATAGATATCAATCAATCAATGTCACTGTGTGTTCTGCTGCAAATTCTAGAACAATCCATTCACTTTTGTAAAAAAAAAAATCTCAAAGAGACCACACACACATACACACACACACACACACACACATACACACACACACACACCTGACCGGCAGGGAATGGAAGGCCCGTCCCACCCCGGTGAGGTACTTGTAGCTGTCCCGTATGGTCTTGGCAAAGGACGGGTTGTTGGGGAACAGGGTCTGGGTGCTGGGACAGGAGTACGTGAACATGTCCTCCTCTTGGGGCAACGTGGCGGCCTCCTGCAAAGGGGGGCGCACGAGGCGGAGAAACATTTCAGTTCTCAACTAATATGGGCCTGAAAGATTAACGCATTTTAGACCTGAGATCAGATTCTACAAATGTCTTCTACATCCTGACAGTTTTCTGAAAAAGCCATGTTTCTGTGTCAGTCGTTCTTCGATTTTTCAAAAATAGCAGACCTACAAGCTCGTAGCGCGCCACGAGCTTGTAGATCTGCTATTTTTCAACAGCTAAAGCACAACATAATGCTAACACCAAAAGGGGTTCCCGCTGAAAATAGCCGATCTACAAGCTCACAACGCATCGAGACGCGTTACGAGCTCGTAGATCGGCTATTTTCAGCTTCCAAGTGTAAAATGACTTATACTGGATCTCTTGTCCACTAGTCCCCTTCCCAAGTCTAGTTTGTATTTGTTGACAAAACTGTCACTATATTTAGTCTTAGTTTTAGTCACCATGGCTTAGTTTTCATGTAGTTTTCGTCGGGTAGTCGACGGACATTTCTTTGGTCATCGTTTTAGTCGACGAAAACAACACTGCGAGAGACTAAAATGGACTAAACAATATCGACATTTGCTGCCCCCAAAACAACAAGGCTGTGGTCCTCACGGTGCTGTTGGCGCGGCAGGGCCGCGGCTTGGTGGACAGGGAGACGGGCAGGAGGTGGGCCTCCGTGGTGAAGATGAAGTCGTCGATGTCGAAGGGCAGCTGGCTCTTCTCCGTGAACAGCAGGTACAGGTACTTGAACATCTCCGCCAGGAAGAAGGAGTCCATCCTAGGGAAGACGGTAGCATGCAGACACACAGACAGGGAAAACATCAGTTACAGATTAAAACCAGAGTGGGATGTGGGGAAATGAACCCATTTAGACCTGAGGCCGATTCTAAATTAAAAAGAAAAAGTCTTCTAAACCCTAACAGTTTTCTGAAAAACCTATGTTTCTATGTCAGCGGTTCTCAACTTATTTTTTAAGAGCCATAAACGTCTCTAGACGTCTAATTGCCAATTATGGACCGGATGCCACGGACGACAAGACGTGCTACCTTGTGGAATTATCCATGTTTTGAAAATTCCTCTAATCTGGTATACAGGTTGATGACATGCAAATTGCATGCATAATAGAATTTTTTTTTTATAATGGGAGAATTGGCACTCAGAGCCTAAACTGGTGACCACCAGGTGGCGCTGAAAGAGTTAGGGACCCTGAAAAGATATATGTAATTGGCCGCCCACTCCAATCTGAAAATATGGTGTCTTAGGGACAAGGAACCCATTTTGGTGTTAGCATTACGTTATGGTTTAGCTATTGAAAAATAGCAGATCTACAAGCTCATAGCGCGCCACCGAGTGGCACGATACGAGCTTGTAGGTCTGCTATTTTTGAAAAATCTAACAACGGCTGACATTTTTTTTTAATCTGATCTCAGGTCAGAATGGGTTAAACATACACAACAAATAATGTGCCCCAGTAAAACCACTGGTATACTTCCAACCTGTCCTCGTGGGTCCCGGTGCGGACGTCTTGCACAGCGGCGAAGCCACAAGGAACCCTGGCGTAGGCGTTCAGCTTCTCCACGATGGACTGTCCCACCCTGAGATAGTAAGGGTCCCCTGTGGCCTGAAAAGAGATCAACACGTGATTATTAAAGACCACTCCTCTTATTATGAAGGCGGTTCTCAATAGCATAATATGCTGCCTGTATGCGCCAAACAAGTCATCTAGAATTGCACATCGCATGTCACATTAGGGCTTTCACTTCTAGTGATTCTTACTAGTTGCCTAGTTTACTAGTCGACTAGGCATACCTATTGTGTAGTGGGGAAAAAAGGAAAACTATATTTTTAAATAAATATTTGTACATTTAAAAACGGTGTACATTGGTGACTATAACTATATCTACTATAACTATAACTTGAGGTCTACATACCCCCCCCCCCCTTTTTTTTCTTTCTCTTATCAACTAGTCAACTAGTACGCAACAAGGTCGACTAGTGGATTTACTAGTCGACTAGTTGAATAGTCGACTAGTTGCCTACAGCCCTACTTCACATGTGAACTGACTTCACAATGCTGGCTACAACACCTTTGAGACATTATCCTGTGGTCAAATATTGTTACAATGTCATAACACTGTAAGCTGGCAGTAATTAAAACAGAGTAAGAAAAAAAACCAACAACAGCCTCTGTATTATCCCTTGCCTTGAGTAGTACTTGGGCCTCTCTGCACACACACACATGATACGTGCATCCACGCCCCTAATTCATACAGAACTAAGCAGTGTTGTTTTTGTCGACTAGAACTAAGACGAAAAATGTCCGTCGACTACCTTTTTCCACTGATGAAAACTAAATGCAGGGGCGCGCACACGTAGACGCTAGGGTGCTTTAGCACCCCCTAGTGGCCCTGTCTGGACCAACATGCCCTTTTGTCAAGTCCATTTGGTACACTTTCTTTCTTGTTTTGTATTATTTGTACGTGTATAGTATGTGGCCCATGGTGACATCGATCAATTCTGGATTAATATATTTATTTATAAATTTGTCATGATGTTGTATGTGTGTGTGACTGTCCACACACACACACACACACACACACACACACACACACACACACACACACGGGATGCATAGTGCCCCTCCCTCGCCTCCGTTCACTCACTCTCACTCAACGTGAACGCGCGTACAGTCTGGAGTCTGGACAGATGAAGTTGAAAGGGCAGCATTTTGCATAAAGGGCTTCTGACTTCTTACATTCTCACGAATGTAGGACCTAGCACCACAAAAGTTGGACGGTCGTGACCACAAGCAGCCAGCCAGGTAACAATAAATAAAACGACCCCCACTGCAAGACAGTGCCTGACGCTGGAAGGGGGGGGTGCGGAGGGAATTTTTTGACTTGTCTATCAGAGCGTGCAGATTGCACAGCGAGTGAGTTGACAGATAGACACAACAACATGACGAGACAGCGAAACCTATTGTAGTTTTACTTTCACCTGCACCAAATGGTTTAAAGTAATCTAACCCACAATAACACAATAAGAGTCACATACTGTTATTATGATTAACTCGGTTAGTCGTATGAGGTGGAAATAACAACACAGCGATAACTAATAGTACGTATAACAGGTGTGTGTGTGTGTGTGTGTTAGAGAAATGTTTTCTTTTCCTTTTCTTGTGCACTGTGCAGGACTGTTTTGGAGAAACACACGAGGGGTGCTTTGTCGAGTCAGTGTTTGTGTTGGAACTCTCAGTGCGGCCGCACCGTTCATATTCAGCTTCTTCCAGAGAGATAGATGGTGTGCGTGTGTGTGTAGTTGTGCGTGCGCAGGTGTGTACATGATGCTGCGGTGCTAGGTCCTAAATAAGTCATTATTAGGCCAATTATTCCCGAATAAGACCCGAAATTTCTTATCTATCATACTATTAAGTCAGGCGGCCGGCGAGCACCTGCCCCTCAAAGTGTCTGTGCTGACTAAATGGAAACTAAATGAAAACTATGCTATGGTGACTAAAACCTAAACCTAAAATATACTGACAATTTCGTCAACAAATACAAACTAGACTAAAATCTAAAATGTTAGGAAGGGACTAGTGGACAAGAGATTCAATATAAGTCATTTTTACACTTGGTTGCGCGCTGAAAATAGCTGATCTACTAAGTGTAAAAACAGCCATTACGATGGCATCAAGGCCCACAAAAATACATTTTAGTTGACTAAATCAAATGTAGATTTGATTGTAGAACACGAAAGCATTCCAGGTGACTAAAATGTGACCGAAACTAAATGAAAAACTATTCAAGAGACTATGACTAAAACAAAAATAAGAGATTTGCTGCCAAAAACAACACTCCCTCCATACACAGGCACACACCTTGTAGAGATAGTACGTGCTTTCTGCAAATTCTGGCCTCAGCGGGTGTTGGCCCCAATGAACTCGAAATTCTGTGGTGAAAGCCTGCAGGAAGAGAAACGAACAAGAGATTTAAAAAAAGTGGGGAATTCATTATCAAAAGATCAAATATGCTCTTCTTCACTCACTATAGTCTCACGTAGCCCAGACAACTATTCCACAATCTCTGAATGCTATTATATATATATATATATATATATGTGATCAGATTTGACTGAGAGACTGTCATCGCGCACATTCCAGCTTTTCACCAGAGGAGAAAAACATTTTTTATTTTTATTTTTTCCAAAATGAGTTAATAGCACAGGCAGACTCTTCACATACTAGAACATGTCTGAAATAAGTGTCAGAGCTGAAATCGACATGTAAATATGAAATAAATGCTTAAACATGTCGCTAGGTGTAATGTTGGAGACCACAGAAGTGAACCTTTCAAGCCTGTTTTCTCAACTCGCTGTTTTCTGCATTAGGACATTACTCTATAAGCTAATATCTAATATCTCCAAAACGGGTGGGTCAAACTGAACAACCAATATGTCAATTTGAAGCTATGATTCCCTGCTTTCATATGACATGAAAAAACAAAATTTCAAAAAACTCCAATGGCAGTCTCTCAGTCAAATTTGGTCACATATATAGAGTCTGGAACTACACCTTCATCCGAGAAAAGGAAGCTGCCATTTTCCATACATTTGTACGAAATTTGAACAGACTAAACGGAAGTGGGGAGAAAAGGCTCCACTTCCTCTTTATATTTTACTCGTGATAGGGTGAAATAGCCAACCTATCGGCTCAAAGTCATTGTGAGCTTGTATATTTCCTGCAAAGACATTTGGTGTGGAGAGGGACAACAATTGGATAGTCCTATTATATACAACGTATATATAACGTATCTAGGGAACCCCCTTTTGGTGTTTTGTCATACTTTAGCTATTGAAAAATAGCAGATCTACAAGCTCATAGTGCAGCACCGAGTGCCGCGCTATGAACTTGTAGGTCTGCTATTATTGAAAAATCGTGAAAATGTGCCTCAACTCTTTGAATATATGTTATTACAGAGTGAACATTTTAACAAATATCTTTGCTTTTGGGGAGGTCTCTGGAACAACATATTTTCAGATGGGGGGGGCGGGGGCATATTACATATCATTTTTGGGGTCCTTGACATGAAATATCGAGCACCACTGAATACAGCAACATAAGGTTTTTCAGAAAACTGTCAGGGTTTTGAAGACTTTTTTTTTTTTTAAATGTCGACATCAGGCCTAAATGGGTTATAGTATGATGACGGTTACCTCGGGGAGAAACTTGTGCTGTTTGGTAACCTGATAGAGCATCTCATGGGTCTCGATGGCTGGCTTCAGGTCTCCCCTCAGAACCTGTTGTTAACAACAAGCAAAGTCAATGAAGCAATACAATAGGTAACAGGACAACTCACCCCTTTTCCGTTTTCTTCCCGGAATTTTCCCCAGTGAGGGGTGGCAGAGAGGCTGGACGACAGACGGCTGGACTTTGATTTTCTCTAACTATAAACTTTCATGACAGCAGTATGAATATAATATATGAAAAGGCTACTACAGTGAAGTCGGCTTACAGAAGTTGTTGTATAGGCTATGTGGGGATTATCTGACGAGGTACCATTTGAGTGGGCAAAACCTTACATATACTAAATAATACTAAAATTGTTTATAGGGTCAATATAAGTAAAATAATATAGCCTTTCCACAGGAGTATCTTTTTATATTTGTCCAAAAAGAATACAAACAGCCAATAGCATATTACAAAGTTATCCCCCTCACTGGGGAAAATTCCGGGAGGAAAAACGGGCAAGCAGCGGGGTGAGTTGTCCAGTATTCATATTATAAACATTTGATGTTGCTTTTCTGCTTTGCAAAACAAACAAAATAGGTTTGAGAGTGAACCTTTCCACAATGCATTCAAAGCATTGATTTGCGGACACACTACTGTAGTGCATACACTACTAGTAAGTAGTAACAGAAGGATACTATTTGCAACGTTATTAGTATACCGTATTATGTCCCTTCACACAGAATACATTTTACATTTCTGTTACAAGTTTTTGTAACTTTGAAACAGCCCGAGTCTTGCTTAAAATCCTTTTTGCTACATCTTGCACTAGTTGACTTCGAGAGAGACAAAAAGACAAACCTCCCTTTTAACTCATTCTGGGCGGGAACCCCATTTGGTCTTTTAAGCATTATGATATGCTTTGGCTGTTGAAAAATAGCAGATCTACAAGCTTATGAGCTTGTAGATCTGCTATTTTTCAAAAGTCGTACTTTTTTAATCGACCTCAGTCCAAAATGGCTTAATGAAACAAATACTGACCTGCAAGCCCGGAAAGAAGGCAAGGAGGGAGTCCATCCAGCTGCGCACGCTCACGGTGGGGTTGTGCATGTGCACGTTAAGCAGGAGGGGAGGCTGGCTGATGTACTTCATAATGGCACTGTAGTGCTGTGGCAAAAAACACACAACGGCAGGCGATTAGACCTCTCTCTGCGTTCGCTAAAACAAATTCAATTGGTTAAAAAAGAAACGCCTCGCGTGTCAAGTGAGTGGTGCAACTCCATGTGGGGGTCCCCGGGGGAGGGGGGGGGGGTCCCCGGAAGTTCCAGAACGACAGGAACGCGGCCAGGGGGGCCGACCCGAACGCGGCCAGGGGGGCCGACCCGGGTCCGTAACAGTTGAGAAATGACAGTGTTACCGTGTGGGGGTCCCCAGGTGGGCCCTCTACTGTACTGTACTGTCACAACCCACATCATCATAGTTAATGTGTGTTGGACTGCGCAACGGTGACACTTGGGAAAAAAAACATAGAAGCATAGCTTTTTCAGAAAACTGTCAGGAATGTAGTTAAGACATTTTTAGAGTCTGATCTCAGGTCGAAAATGGAGTTAAAAACGTGACTCACAGTGTTGAACCGCTCCAGGTATTCGTTGTCTCCGAGCAGAATGTAGGCCTTCATCAGGTACTCGTAGTAGGAGTCGATACCAGCGCCCACTCCGCTGTCTGCAAAGTGACACAATGAAACGTTTAACGCAATGACTTCAAACTCAAACTCTCTCGGCATATACACATTTGAGTGAGTGGTTGTTTTTTCCCAGTCCTGCGTTCACCATTTGTTAGTATGCATGTGCAATATGCAGTGTGTGTGTGTGTGTGTGTGTGTGTGTGTGTGTGTGTGTGTGACAGTGCATGATTTTTTTTGGTTTGGGACTTGGTAAAAGGAGGAGAACAGCCTCCATAGGACAGACAGTTGGCCACATTCGTGGCGAGGTCTCAGAGGTTACCGGGGCTCATAGTGTGTGTGTGTGTGTGTGTGTGTGTGTGTGTGTGTGTGTTCGTGTGTGTGGCGCCTCACCCCTGCGCACCCAATCTCCATTGTGGATGTTGATTACAGTTCCCACCAGGTCACTTCCTCTCTGTCTCTTCTCCCACAGTACATCCAGGGCCTTCCTGGCATGGTCCTGTAAAAAATACAAACGCAAAAACGTCCATTAAATAAAGATTGATGTTTTTGCGGAATGTTATTTTTTGCAGGTTTTGGGTCGAGAAACGCCACCATTTCTCTTGTGGGGTCTCCAGCTGGAAAAACGTCTGGGCAGTGTTCCAAGTTTTAGTCATAGTCTTTTGAATAGTTTATTTAGTTTTAGTCACATTTTAGTCACCTGGAATGTCTAAGGCTCAATCCCAATTCCTCCCTTCGTCCTGGCCCTTAGCCCTTGCCCTTGCTTATGCGCGTTCACGTGAGGGGGAAGGGTTATCTCAATTGTCTTTGGAGCGAGGGGTAGGGCTGAGGGTTAGGGCTAGAATCCCCTTCGTTTGAAGGGATGTCGCGACGGGACTTCAAACGGAGCAACATCACTGAGGGGCAGTGAGGACTGAAAGGCGGACGAGGTAAGAAGCCTTTTATGTCCTTTATTATGGAAAAATATTATAATAACCAATATTATTTGAATGTATTAACAATCTGCATCGCCAAAAATATCGCAATCTCTAGCAAAGGTTAACGTTACCTCACGTGAACTAACGATATGATACGGCGTTGCATTCATACAACGTTACCCATTCATTTGGCGCCGCATCGGCGCTTTATTCTTTTTTATTTATCGCCGGTGCACCGGTGATACAACACGGATGCAAGCTAGTTTATTAGCAGGCATCAGTCCGACCCCCCAGACCACGATATGTCAACATTCTGCAGTTTTGGAGCTCTTAAAAGCCGTGGAATAGCCTACTGTACCTACATAACGCTGTCACTGCATAACGTTGGCTACTCGCGCTGCAGTGATAGCTATGGTTTTATCATGACCAATGTTAAGCTAATCCCCACAAGTTGCAAAACTTACATAACTAATTAGCAATGGTGTTGTTTTTTTCCCCAGGCAAACCAGCTACAGAACAGATTGCAAGCTGCCGTGCAGACTATACATTGGATGGAGATGAATCACGATGGCATTTTCATTGATAGAAAATGACTCTGTTCTTAATGATATTAAAAACAATGAACAGTGACCACAGCCCCTTCTTTCTATACTGTAAATTGTTTTTCCTTTTTCTAACCCTGTATATATATCTGTACCCATGCTATACAAACAATAATCAATTAATCAGGTGCAACTGTTGAGCAGGTGTCAGAATGAGCTATATCTAGCTGAATTACATACATGGGCTACCAACATGAGACAAAATTACAATATATTTATTTCATCATAACCACAGCAATGTTATATTTACGTTCCATCTCTACAGCTTAAATCAAATGGAAAGTAGTTTCCAAAGTGGGTTATGGGCTAAATGATAGTTTGTACACTCTCAGAGTTAATTAACATTGATTTTACAATATAAATTGGGGGTCCTAGAGACAGAAATGCCATCAAAGTTTGGGGACCACTGGCCTGTAGTGAGCTTGCAGATCAGCTATTTTCTGAGAACAGGTATATCAATATCTACAAGGGACGTTCAATATTTAGGGACGTTCCAATTCCTAGGGGGATGATTTATCTCCCTACCCCTTGACACTCATTATGTAGGGACAAGGGGAAGGGGCAAGGGCTGAGGGGTAGGGTTAAAAAATGAATTGGGAAAGGGCCTTAGTGTAGGTCTGATATTTTCAGCATGCAACCAAGTGTAAAATGACTTGTACTGCATATATTGTACTGGATATATTGTACTGGATACATAGAAATGGACCGTCGCTCCCTACCTCAAACACAGAGTCCCCAGACAGTCTGCTGAGAGCGGCAAATTCCAGGATCATGGTCCCGGCGCAGGCTGTACAGGTGTCCGACTCGGTGCCTGTACGCGAGAGAGGGTTCAGGACCCCGTAGCGCAGATTCACCTGATGATTCAAAGACACACACACGCACACACACACACACAGCTCAGTGTACGGTATAAAAAACACAATTGTGACTGGATAAACGGGTGCAGTATTTAGTTTAGACAGTTTTTGGTTCAGACTAGTCATTGGTATAGACCAGTCATTAGTCCTACAACTACAACCTATATCTCAAACCCTCACCCTAAACCATAGACTGTAAAAAAAATATGGACAAAGCGTTCTCCGGGTCTGATATGGACGTAAAATGAAGCCTGTCAGTCCTTGAATTGTAAATCGCCATCTTTCTAGATCCGTTTGGGCCCAGCTGAGCCATTGGCTGGCCCAGACAACGAGGCGGGACTTCCCCCCTTCTTCTTCGTTGGTTTTTATTTTGACTCGAGTGGGTGGGGGATCCCGCTCATAGACTGTAACGGTAGCCACGCCCCTCAGAACATACGCAACTTTATGGTAATTTTTTTAATAAATGGGAACATCATTTTCCAAAAAGAATATTATGACATTAGAAATGAGACTTTAGGCCCAGGCCGTAGCGTAACGGTCTGGGCACCGGACTGGTGATCCAGTCGCGGTGTGCCGCGGGTTCGACTCCCGGACCCGACACGGCCTTTACCGCATGTCATCCCCCCATCTCTCTCCCGTTTCCTGTCAGCCTACTTTCTGTCCCTTAAAAAATCTATAAAAGGCGTAAGCCGCAAAAAAATATCTAAAAAATAAATAAAAAAAATGAGACTTTAAACTAGTGACTGGAAGCAGAAAGTATTCATGACCATGTTTATTAAGGTAATACAGACTAGGTGAAGTTGGGCCCAAATACATGGGTCTCTATGGAGCTATGGGGTTTTTTGGGCCCAATGACAGCGCCACAACAGGCCATTATATGAATTTTCAGGAAATCCCGATTTCCTTAGTGGCTTCACAAAATATCTGTCTGACTGCCCCCCTGCCCTAAACCTAACCTCCCACGGGGCAGCACACCTAAACCTAACCTTAACCCATGTCTAACCAATGACTAGTCTAAACTAAGTATGCACCCCCGATATAAACAATGGACAAAAATTACAATGTACACATTTTAAGACCCCCCATTAATAAAATGGCCTTCAGGGTAATTTAGGCTTCTTTTGATTCAATAGTTTTTTTTTCCGCTGAGTTGATGGACATCATGACAAACGATTCGAGAAAAGAGTCGGAAAATAAATATGGCTGTTCACCTACAGTACCTTACCCCCCAGTTTTATCCCACCTACATTAGTCAACCCTGGTTGCATGTGAGACAATTTTGGATGAGAATTGATCATTTCGACTGGGAGAGGAATACAGTATATATACTGTATCTCCAAAAATTAAACCCATTTAGGCCTGACGTCGAAATTTTTAAATAAAAAATCTTCGAAATCCTCCAGTTTTCTGAAATAAATATTTTCACGATTTTTCAAAAATAGCAGACCTACAAGCTCGTAGCACGCCACTCGGTATGAGCTTGTAGATCTGCTGTTTTTCAATAGCTAAATTACAATTCTTTGTATTCTATTCTTTTCTCTAATCATGTCAATAACCAAAATGTTCTTGTTGTGTTTTATTTTATTTTTTCATGTTTATATACTGCAATCATGTTTTCTGGATATTCTATATCTCATGCACAATGTTTCATTATAATTTATATCTCATGTACAATGTTTCATTATAATCTATATAGGTAGAGGCCTCGTATAAGCCCCTTGGGCTTTTTTGCCTCAGCCTAGCACTTTACCCTTCTTATATTTATATGTTCACCGTGTTGTTTTTATACTGTGCTGAATAAATAAATACAACATAATGTCTAAAACACCAAAAGGGGTTCCCTTCCCAAAATGGATTAATACTGTAGGCTAGTAGTCTACTACTTTTGGGGAGTAACTGACTGATGTACACACACACACACACACACAAGGAATACCCTGGGATAAGGAAGGCCACTTGTGGTGTTGAAGGCAGGCAGTAATCTGTGGCCCAGCTCTTTGGCCATGTGCAGCAGCTCGTCTTCGTACCACTGCATCCTCTCGCCCTTCCCACGCAGCAGTTCAGCCATCACGTGGGCCCCCAAGAGCCCCCTGGGGTGGGAGAATGATCATTGGCCCATTTAGACCGGAGGTCAAGTCTACAAATGTCTTCCAAATCATGACAGTTTTCTGAAAAACCCCATGTTTTCTGTGTCAGTCGTTCTCTCAAACATTTTCATGTCAAGGACTCCTAAGATTATATGTAATCAGAGCTCAGAGTGCGTCCACTAAGGAAAGTAGGCTTTCTGATAACGGTTCCATAGCCTTAATGCAGGGTAGAATTAGCATTAGGGCTATGGACCAGAGCTAGAAGGTCATTAAAATATACAAACATAATGTATGTCACAGTCAGCAAATCCCATATATGACAATGGGATTTGCCAGCAGATGTCACTGTTTTCACCGTTTTGACTGTTTTCATTGCAGCTCAATAAATGCTTTACAGACACAGAAAAAAAAAATCCCAGACCACAGAAAATCCACTGAAATTTCAGAATGTAATTAAGGTCATAAAAATAATAAAAATAAAAAAATCAATATCATGAAACCTTTAATGCCAAGTGGTGACACCAAATCTATTTCAGAACCATCCTACAAAAAAGTATCAATCAATCAAATCATGTTTATAAAAAAAGAAAAAAGGGGGGCTACATACCCCAAGACTCTGATGTTGGTCTCGAACACGGACACCACCACGTCGTTGTCCAGACGCACGTCTCTCACCGTTCTCTTCACGGCTTCCTCAAATTCGTCGAGCTTGTTCAACACCTGTAGCACACATATCGTTTCTATCGTCACTGAGCACGGGTGTGCAACCATGTTCTAGGATAAGTGTTCTAGGGCAGTGGTTCCCAGACGTTTTAGCCTGTGAGCCAAAAGAGAGCTAGACGTTTGCCCGGGCACCCAAAACAGTGAAGATAGCTGATCTACAAGCTTACAATGCGTCGCTTCGCGCCGCATTGTGATCTTGTAGATCAGCTATTTTCAATACTTAATTTGAGACATCATTTATGGAATTTCTTAAATTTTTCTTTGATTTCTTCATTTAAATTAGTTTTTAAGTTCATGAAGAAGAAAAAGAAAATGCTTTTTTGGGAATGTTTTATTTTTTATTTTTATGTAAAACTAAATGTAGGAAAAAATATATATATAAAAGGGACCCATGAAAATGTGTCCCCGTCCCACAGATGGGTCCCGAGTCCCAGTGTTTTGCGGGACCGGCTGGGTTCAGTTATGTCATTCATTGCCCGTTCAACATGTTGTTTTAACCCATTTTGACACTGGGAACGATTCTACAAAATGTCTTCTAAATCCTGACAGTATTCTGAAAAACTCTTATGTTTCTATGTCAGTGGTTCTAAAACATTTTCATGTCAAGGACCCCCGGAAATATATGTAATTGGCCTCCGACCGAAAATATGTTGTTCCAGGGACCTCAATTTGAGTTAAAAACTTTGGCTCCTCTGAAAGAATATATTCAAAGATTTGCGCCACATTTTCACGATCTTTAAAAAATAGCAGACCTACAAGCTCGCGCTATGAGCTTGTAGGTCTGCTATTTTTTTCAATAGCTAAAGTATAACGTAATGCTTAAAACACCAAAAAGGGGTTCCCTCCCAGAATGGCTTAATGCACGAATGCATGTTGTTTTGAATGGAAATCAGTGGCTTCAGAGCGAGGACATTACGAAACATGGTGTGTTAATATGGCTGGAGGGTCATTTAAGCCAGGAGGTCTTGTACAAAATCCACTCCTAGCCAGCATGCAAAACAGGGTCAGAGCGAAGACTCACCACCAAAGTATCAAGGGTGTCGATCAGCGTGAGGGAGAACCTAGGAGACAGAAGAGTCAGGGTCAGGGTTAAAGCTGCTATAAGCAATAATATGTCAAAGTTTTAATATTTTTTTTCAAATGCAGCCTCTGAGACACATCTAGGGGCCACAATCTGCATTAAAAAGATGTTCCTAGAAGCTTTGTCAAAAAACGGTCGCAAAGACTAACCAATCAGGAAGTAGACAGGCACATCGACCAATGACAAAGCTTCTAGGAAAATGTTTCAATAGCAATAGAGCATAACAACCAAACTGGATTTCCGCCCAGAATGGGTTAAGGAACAAAAAAAATATATAAGTCTGTTTAGGTAAGTGTGAGCTTGTAGATCAGTCATTCTCACAATTATTCGCCTCTTTCTTATATTATTAGACAATTGGCCAAATTGTCTGAAAATTGTATGACCAGAAAATTGTATGACCAGTTTTTTAATAGTATTGTTTGGTTGATTACTTTTGATGCAGTTAAATGGGACTTTTTCTTTTCTTTGTCACTTCACCGTCAATCCTCATATGGGGACTTTAAAGACTCTATAGCTAGGTGTACTACTACTTACTTCCCCAAGGAGTCATCTATGTCTCCTCGGTTGGGTTCCAGGCCACGCACCCTCCCCCTGCAGCTCAGAGGCATAAGCTCATCCGCTGGGTATGCATATTTCTGGAACACAGTCAAAGGGGACAGCAGCGCTCTGCTATGAAGCTCTTCATTTAATTACAAAAAAGGGAAACCTCACCTATATATTCATGGCATGGAATGTGTGACAGACAGTGCAAACTGCAACGTGTATATAAATGGCGATGACGTAAGTGCATTCACGGTCATAAAGTTGTAGTGCCAGTGTGACAGCCAAGTGTGTTGCCAAGACTGACAAGGAAAACATGGCTCGGTGACTGTTGTTCAGCCCCGACGCAGCCTCGATGTGGAAAACGTCCCCATGGTCTGTTCGACCAGCATTTGATATGTTTACTGCGATTGCGGCCCTGCAGCTGCGGATCGAGAGGTGTCCCCACTAGTCCCCCACCCTTCTGCCTGAGGTTTCTTCCACTTGCCGCCGCCATCGCAAAGAAATCCTTTTGTCATTATCGCAAGTCTCTTGCTGCTGCTCTATATGTGAACCGAATTGTCCCCCCAGGCTCATCACCATTGTGTCATCAGCTCAAAGCTAAGAACTCACTCACACAAGACGACACATTGTTTTAGAAGCAACACACCCATTGGGGATAAATAGGCGCATGATCATTTGGTATTTAACAACGTGAATAGATGGTGCTAGTGCAGCATTGCACCGGGCAGAAAGAAATAGGGCTCTGGAAAATTTCTGCCAGCCTACATAAATCTCGTCCACATGTACACACGCATGTGCATAGCCTGGCAGTGATTATTATTATTTTTTTGTACTTTGCCACATACAGTGTATGCATGGGGAGGTGTTGTGAGAGATGTTCATGTTTAAACATTAACACCTCACATTTGTTCAGTATAAACAGCCTTCTACAGATTTCCACTTGGGAAAGAAGTGTGGGTTTATGCTCCGTGCGCAATGTCAGATCAGTTAACAAGTTAACGAGGAAGTAAAATGCACTTCTTATCGTCTTCCCACACGCCCACATGTTCCCAGTTGTTCTGGTTATTCAAAGTACTCCAGAAATGTTACTTTAAATGTAGCAGGACACCGTCTCACTCGGTCACTTAGCTCAAAGACCTGCCGTTTTCGGACATGACGTCATGAGGCAATCACTTAAAATTGATTGATGTTACTGCGTGCATGCACTTACCATGTAACTGCCGTAGGCATGGTCAAACATCTCAACTATTTGCTCCCTACAACAGAAAGAAATAAGAAAGAAAATGGTGTATGTTACAATTTAGGCATTTAGCAGGCGCTCTTAATCCAGAGCGATTTACATTAAGCAAGAACAAAAAGCATGGCAATACATTACACACATGAAACATGCGTAAGCTAAGAACAGTGGAATATCTATATGAGACTATACATATAAACTACTATACATATATATAATACTATAAAGTGTTGTGACTACATAAAATGCAATTCTAGTGCTGTCTATGTAACATGCTATAAGTCTGTATAAAATGCTATCTAAGTCTACATAAAGTGCTATCTAAGGGGCTAGGGCAAGTGCTACGGGCCATGATGGAGTCTGAAAAGGTGGGTTTTCACACTACTATGTTCAACTTCTCACATTCACACTCTCTCTGGATATATATATATATATATACACACACACACACACACACGCGCCACATAATTTCACCTGATAGCATTCTTCTCCTCCGGTGACATGCTTGAACTGTCTTGACAACACACCCAGCCAAGACAGCTCGAGAGTAGCAGCGTCTTCAGCATCATTGCGATGCCAAGCGGAGGGGACAGGTGGCTCCGGTGAAGATGATTTCCTATGCCACCCATTTAATCTTTGAACAGGTTAATCTGCACCAGAGTCCCTCTGCCCTTCGCCCACGCAAAAATCAAACACTCCAACTGCAAACAAGCCTTTTGCTCCTCTCCGACTGCAACCAATCCTCCTCATTTTGGGTCAGCTCCAGAGTCCAACGTTGAAAAGTGGCGAACGAAACAGGACAGAGATATGTCCATATCTCTGCCAATGAATGCAGTTGTTCTATGATGCAAATGTTTTTTTTTAAAGCCACCTCATATCACACATCTAGGTTCACTTGCCTTGACTTCTTTTGTAAACAGTAAACACAATATGCAAGTATATATCTACATTGGCTTCCACGGTTCACTTTTGGAAAGTCGTTTCAAAATCTTACTGTTCAAAGTAATGAATAATCGCGAGCGAACGGGAACTTTTCCCACCCCCTCCCACACACACAAAGCCAAGTGTTATACAGAGAGACACAAGAGAGCTCGCTGTTTGGCTATAGCTAAATGCTAATCAACAAAGAAACAGGGAGGACTATACTACCACTTCCACTGGACGGACGAGTTAGCTTCCTCGGCTAACAACAACTTAGCACAGTTAGAGAAGGCTGAAGCGACATCATCTCCATTTCACCCCGGCGTCCTGTTACCGTTCGCTGGATCACCACCACTGTTCTCGACAGCTAAAAGTGGCCATTATTATGACACGTAGCTAGGTAAATGTCACCGCCAGGCAGTAGGAGAGGAGAGATCACGTCTCGTAATGTAATGTTGTACTGTATCCGGACACTACTAGTTACAGTCAGAACAACAGTCTGTCAGCTCACTGAGAGCTCAGCTGGCCGGAGTGGGTGTCAACTGGAACTACTTCCGGGATTCATAAATTCCGGTGAGAGGCCAAAAGGCAAATTAAATTATGAATAATCAGAATGAATGAATGAATGAATGAATGAATGAATGAATAAATAAATAAATAAATAAATAAATAAATAAATAAATAAATAAATAAACAAACAAACATACAAACATACATAAATAAATGATATATATATATATATCCCTTTTCCCATAATGTTTGTATTTTAATGAGTCTTTGTTTGTCTCTGTCTTTTTGTTTTGTGTCTAATACAAAATACTAGGCGTGACATCATCATCAAACCAGGAAGTTATGCAGGAATGCCTACTGAGTGGCAAAGGTGAGGTGAGGTGAGGTGATAGCGCACGCACACACACACAGTCACACACACACACACACACACACACACACACACACACACACACACACACACACACACACACACACAGTCTTCACTACGAAAGTATACAAATCCATATAAATAGTCATCAAGGATCATAAGCAAGCTAAGAACCTAACATCCGTCTAACAGTAATACGATAATATAGCTGTACGTTGAAACTACGAGTATACTGTACAGTACAGTCTATAGAGTGCCTTTATATGTCTACATAAGTTAAGCCTTTGTATACGCCAGCTGTGGTCCTGATGGCACCATCGGTTCCAAGACCTTCAGCTCTCACTGTACGGTGGCTGGGGTGAGGATCAACATCTCCAAATCTGAAGCCATATGGTTCTCAGCAGGAAACCAATGGATTGTGCAATGTGCAGTCCAAGTAGGGAATGAGACTTTTACCCCAGGTGAAGGAGTTTAACCCATTTTGCGCGGAACCCCTTTTGGTGTCAGCATCATGTTATGCTTTAGCTATTGAAAAATCGAAGAACGACTGACATTTTTTAGAATCTGATCTCAGGTCAGAATGGGTTAATCAGACCAGTGTGTCCAGTGGAAACCTCGTATGAATCTGATCTCAGGTCAGAATGGGTTAAGTATCTCAGGGTCTTGTTCAAGGGGAGGACGGTGAAGGAGATCAGCCAGAGAATCGGAGCGGCAGAGGCGGTATTGCCGTCGCTGTACCGCACAGGTTGTGACAAAAAGAGAGCTGAGCCAGAAGGCAAAGCTATACCAAGCAATCTTCGTTCCTACTCTCACCTATATGGTCATGAAGTGTGGGTCATGACCGAAAGAATAAGGTCGCGAAAACAAGCGGCCGAAATGAGTTTCCTCCGACGGGTGGCTGGCATCTCCCTTAGAGATATAGGGTGAGAAGTTCAGTCACGCGGGAGAGACTCGGAGTAGAGCCGCTGCTCCTTCGCCCTGGAAAGGAGCCAGCTTAGGTGGTTTCGGGGGCATCTGGTCAGGAGGCCTCTCGGGCGTCTCCCTAGTGAGGTCCTCGATGCATGATGCACGTCCCACTGGGAGGAGACCACAGGGGCAGACCAAGGGGCAGTTGGATTACAACTACTCACTGACAATCGGTTGAAGATGGATGGATACGCCTGTAATGGTCATCGAGGCCACAGTGCAAGTGCAACGGCAAGTGCTGCGGGCTAAGATGGAGTCTGAAGAGGTCAATGCAATGCAAACCATGAGCTGGGCACCGCAGGGACTCGAACCCTGTCCTAGTACAACCAGGAGAACCAGACCAGTGCCTTGTTGTTTTTGGTTTGTTTGTCTTTTAAGTGGTGCAACCCATGTGTGTGGGTGGCTGGCTGGCTGCGTCTGAGCACGAAAACAGCATGGTTGTTTTTCACCACCTGTGCGCCGCAACCTAACACACACAAACAAACACACACATATTAACTGTATATATGGTGATTTCAGGTGTGCCAGTACAGTACAGTGACAGTACAGTAGAGGGTACAGGAGTAGAGGGACCCCCACGCGGTAACTCTGTCATTTCTCAACCGCTTCGGACGCGGGGCGGCTCACCGGAATCAGGCCGGTACCCTGGGTGGCGTTCCTGTGGATCTGGAACTCACGTTTCTATATCAGTGGTGCTCAAATAATTAATCTCAAGGACCCCAAAACTTATATGAAATTGGCCGCCGACCACCATCTGAAAATATGTTGTTCCAGGGACCCCCCCCAGAAGCAAAGATTTTAGTTTAAAACGTTCGCTCTGAAAGAATATATATCAAAGATTTGCGCCACATTTTCATGATTTTTCAAAAATAGCAGACCTACAAGCCCGTAGCTTGTAGATCTGCTAAAATGGTTAAAGGTTCCCACCTTCCAGCCATCTTCACTGCACACACACGCTGCTGCTGCAGCAGCAGCAGCAGCAGCAGCACAGTTCCTAGCTCAACATGTCTTCTTCTGGATCGGGGGCCGTCGTCTGTTGGGATAAAGTAGACCTTTTAAGCAGTTACCATTGCTTATAACAGTGTGCACCCTAGCTGTGCTCAAGCAAGGTCACAGAGTGACAGAAAGATTTCTATATAGTGTCTGAAAAAGTAGAGACACGCCCCGACCAACGGACTGATATGTTCGAATCTGATTTGTGATGTAACAGGTCGTATTTGCTTACATCTATGTCTTTGCTGTTCATATGCATATCACATGACCATTCATTAAAATATGCCAGATCTATGATTCCATGACTTATGTTTACTGCCTGTTTATTGGACTATCAGATAACTCTCGCACGGTAATGACGCATCACGTCACACGTGCATCAGCCGTTACCATTATGCATCTTCCTCGTTCACTCCGGCCACCGTGTGCTCAAGGTCATGTGTTTTTTCTGGCCAACATCCTGCAGCAGAGAGGGGACACACACAGGTGGTTCCATTCTGAAGTGATACATATAGGCCATAATGTGAGGTCCCTTTTCATTCAGTTTCGTTCCCGCGTCATGGGCACTACACATTCAATGCATTTTTTCTTCTGGACTTTGAGTTAAAAGTTCTACTCATAATATCCTGCATTATTTTGTCACAGGCCAGAAATGTATATAAAAGTATATAACCAAACAACGAAAATCTTGTGCTGGTGTTTTTGCTTGTAAAATGTGTTATTGATTTTGGCAACACAAAATCTTTCTCAAATGTCATAAATACATATACCTAACATCTGAAACAAGTACTGGTGCCTTAGTTTACTCATATGTGAATCTAGATCATGAAATGTAGCAAATTTGTTAAAGAAAATGCTTCAACTTAAGTGATTGGCACACAGCACATGAAGCATACACATAGTAAATTTAGCCAAAAGCTTATATTTCATACATAAACATTGTCACAACGTACTGTGTAATGAAAGGTAGAAAAGAAAAGCAGTGCACCTCGGCCCACAAAGGCTACAAATCTATCAGATTGCTACCACACCCCCCTAAATTGAATAATGCAAAAAATGGTCAAGACTAAAGACAAATGCAATAAAAGGTCAGAATTATTACAACATATGGTATGAAACATTTATTCAGGTATCACAAAGTGTCACAGCATCTGACATTAATGTACAGCTGGCGACCTTTGGGGTCGCCATCGCGACCTCAATGGCTGCTAGCTAAAACTGTTTTGGCTGTAAAACCAGACGAGCTACAAATGCAAACTTTGTGTCTGTCATGTTTTTGGACCATTACAAACGCGTTGGAATGTTTATCATTATGATTGGGTGTGTCTGGAACACTATGGATATGTGAAAACGAGTGAACTTTTGACATTTTTGACAAACTATTTTAATTAAACACATTGAAATTCTCTGATGTACGATTACATCTATCTAGAACACTCTAATATACACATTCCTATTGATACAGATAGGAGTATTAAATAATGAATGCACAAAATATCTGTACGTGCATATACACGTCGATCTAGTAGACGTATCTCGAAAATCGTTCAACCGACCAACTTGTCGAGTTGATTGGATAGGTAGTTGTCCAGAACCACCTATAGTATGTACGCCCAAACATAGGTGTTGGCGTAGCCGCGTAACAGTACAGTACAGTACAGTACAGTACAGTACAGTACAGTATAGATCAGATCTAGTCTGCCTTTATTAGAGGCTAGAGCTATGGGGCTGTTGTCTTCCTGCGCTCGCATGCAATGCAGACCAGCCTCTCCTCTGTTGCGGAAATATAAATACGTTTTACCTATACTCACCAATACAAAGGCGGCTTGTGTTATTAGAAAGCCTACTTTCCACTCTGAGCTCCCCACCACATGTATAAAATCAACCGATGGTGAGTGACTACATTGGCCCCCTTCAGTTTGCATACCAGGTGGACATTGGGTTTGATGTCTGATGATGTCATCTATTCTACATGCTAAACAAGGCATTCATACACCTTGACACCCTGGGCAATACAGTTAGAATCATGCTTTTTTTAACTTCTCCAAAACTTCAAAACTATCCAGTCACAGCTGCTTGCAGAAGCTTGTGTTGATGATGGGGGGGGGGGGGGGGTGCATGGTTTGGTGGCATGGATCTAAGATCTAAGAATCTCTCGGGCAGACTGCAGTATGTGAGACTGCAGGGTTGTCTGTTCAGAGTTGCTGGTAATAATAATAATAATAATAATACATTTTATTTATAAGGCGCCTTTCAGGGCACTCAAGGTCGCCGTACAGGTTTAAAAACAGTACAAAAACACAGTTAAAAGCAGAACAAAACACAGCTTGCAGCAGAAGACACTAGAGGTCACACAGAGTCATATAGGCCTGCCTAAACAGGTGGGTTTTGAGGTGAGTTTGGAAAATGGTGATAGAGTCCATGTTTCTGATGTCAGGGGGGAGGGAGTTCCAGAGGTGAGGGGCAGAGCGGCTGAAGGCTCTTGAGCCCATGGTGGACAGACGGGCTGGGAGGACTTTCAGGGTGAGGGAGGAGGCAGACCTGAGAGACCGGGTGGGGACGTTGATGTGGACAAGGTCAGACAGGTATG
Organism: Protomyctophum parallelum; assembly: GCF_964188405.1. Classification (NCBI taxonomy): domain Eukaryota; kingdom Metazoa; phylum Chordata; class Actinopteri; order Myctophiformes; family Myctophidae; genus Protomyctophum; species Protomyctophum parallelum. The sequence goes on from NC_139713.1 coordinate 13,769,004, forward strand.
GGGGGGCGAGGTTATGGATGGCCTTGAAAGTATGGAGAAGGATCTTATAGTCAATGCGGGATTTTATGGGAAGCCAGTGAAGTTGGTGTAAAACAGGGGTGATGTGACTGATGACGGGGGTTCTGGTGATGATACGTGCTGCAGTGTTCTGGACCAGTTGGAGTTTATGGAGAAGTTTGTGGGGGAGACCAAAAAGAAGGGAATTACAGTAATCCAGGCGGGAGGTGACGAGAGCATGAACCAGGATAGCGGCACTGTGGGGAGTGAGTGAGGGGCGAAGGCGGTTGATGTTTCTGATGTGGAAGTAGGCGGATCGGATGGTGTTGTTGATGTGGGTGTGAAATGAGAGGGTACTGTCGAGGACGACACCCAGACTCTTAACCTGAGGGGAGGGGGAAACTGAGGTGTTGTCTATCGTGAGGGTGAAACTGGGTTGGTGTACATCACAGGCGCTCCCCAAGGTCACCTTTCCTGCTCACCCTATGGACGAATTCAGAAACGGGTCTCATGGTCGCAGCTTACATCTAGATTAACCTGTTTAGTGTATGGCTGCTCCAGCAGTTAGTGGCAACATTCCAAAAAACAAAACAAACGGAATGTCAAAATATCCACTGCGGGGTCTGAGACCAGAGCCATTGAGTCATTTAAATGCTACTTTAAATGCTTAGTATGACCTTTCACTGCTTCGTCTTAACCATTACTCAATGGCTCTGGTCTCAGACCCCACGGTGGATATTTTGACATTTTTTTTTGAACATTGCTGTTCGAGCAGCCATAAACTAAACAGGTTCATCTCGATGTTCTGGGCATCTTTGTAATATTAATGTTAGTAAAAAAGCAGGTAAAAGAGTAACGTTTGACTTGAGGCAGACTAACATCAGTCACTCTACCGTTCACTGTAGTAGAAGAGGTGCGCCTGGTGAGGGTTTAAACCCTGCAGCTATGTCGAGTCCGCCTACAGGAAATACGTAAGCTGCGACCATGAGACCCGTTTATGACTACTCTGAAACTAAGGCACCAGTACTTGTTTCAGATGTTAGGTATATGTATTCATGACATAAAGATTTTGTGTTGCTAAAATCAATATAACACATTTTACAAGCAAAAACAGCAGCACAGTGACAAAATACTGCAGGATATTATGAGTAGAAGTTTTAAGCCAAAGTTCAGAAGGGTATTATCTATGAAAAAATGCATTGAATGAGTAGTGCCCATGACGCGGGAATGAAATTCATTTTCTAGGCACTTTTTCTGGGGTCCCAACACAGCCTAATACACCCCTACTGTAGCTGGCATCTCACCTGAGTTCTATATTTATAGCCTATATCTAATCACTGCTCACATCCGGTCTGGTGAGAGAATGGATCCGGGTTTGCTTTCAAATCAACACTAATGATTTGATTTGATTTGATATGATTTGTGTGTGCGCGTGCGTGAGGCCTTAGCTATGTTTCACCAGTTTCAAGTGAAAAGTGACACTTCCGTTGTTTTAAGGCCTCATTCACACCTAATTGTGTCCTGTGTGTTCTGTGTGTCATGACCGCCTCAATGCATTTCCAATGGTTTGATGACACAACCTTGTTGCATGGCTGTCTTCTGCCTGAGTAACAATTTACAAGACAACAGTGAAACACTCTGTAGTGAGAAAACTGAGACACAATAAGGCAGGTCATAACTGTTAAGAGATAACAATGTGTTACTCAGAATTACTCACTATGAAATCCAGCAGCTAGGTACTACTACTACTAGTAAAATAAAGGTAGGATTAATGACATGGTCATTTCAGGTAGATTTGTTTTTTAATAAAGTGCAGACACAAGCCTATTGAAACTAATTCCACGAGTGCTCCTCATTCCCTCATTTACATTTTAACCTGGGGAAAGAATGTGGGGTTTGTTCATTATTTAGCATTTGAATAAACATTGAATTGCAGTCATCACAACCCTATTGAAACTAATTCCACACACCTGAGTGCTCCTCATTCCCTCAGAGCAACACAACCTGAACAATGACTTAAAGACATAAAGTTGTCCAGGTTTCCCAGCTTTAGACAGCAGTTGTTGCTGTTATTGTTGTTAATGACAATGTAATGATGGATATAGGATATAATTATTACACGGATAATGACTTATCCTGATTTATCCTGACTTATCCTGGTCATGAATTAATAATGCCTTATTACACTATGGACACATGTTTCTGCACACAGGCCACACAACGGGATTTCACTGTAAATATAGATAAGCGATTAAATGAGAACAATAGAGCACAATTGGCTATGAAACTTTGATGATTTGACAATATACTAATTTGTTGTTAGGCCTGTACAGAAACCCCAACACTGTAGACAAATAGTGTTTTGGAAAACTGTTTTTCTTGTTGGTTCTATGTTACTGAAAGAATGTGGAGCAATCCTCTTATGGATCTTCTGCAGTAACAAGTATAATTAATATCCACTTATTCAATATTGTTAGACTATATATATATTATCAAGATATATTGGACATATATATATATATATTCATATATGAAATATGAAGCTTACAAAGCAATCTCACAGTTAAAAGTTTATTTCTAGAATGTTGCATAGAGCATAACCTGGGGGAGGAGTCAGAGAGGGGTGGAGCACATGCAGCAGTTTGTTAGGTTGTGATTGGTGGCTGATGACTCTATTGTTCCACTCTTTGGCCAATCAACACCAAGCAGTTAGTGGTTCCACCTCAGGCTCTCCAGGATAAGAAGAGTTTGTAGTTGTCAGTTCTCCACAACTCCTCCAGGATATCTATAATTTCTGATCTCATCTGACTGTGGACTCCAGACTTCAGCTGAAGATGAACTCTCTCAACACACCCAAGGATCATCAAGACCTCTGTAAGTTACTTACTGTGTCTATATGGATATACAGCATGCCAGGACTTTTTTTTATCTAGTCATTTGTTTGTTTTGATTTATTTTAGCATTGACTACCTGTTTTTATGTATTTTCTAAAATATAAAACGATTGTAGAATCGAACTAGAACTGCACTCTGTCGAGTGCATACTTGCTTGTTGCACACTAGTAGGCCATAAATGGCCAACTAGTGCGCAAGCAGAGCGCGCATGTAATGTTTTCGCCCGCTGTAAACTGTCAAATCTCAGTATCTCTGTGAACGAACGTTTGAAATGATTAATGTTTAGATGTAATTATTTGCTACCTACTATACATGTAAACATTTAGTATTAAGTATGATTCTAGTTTCTAGTTTTCTAGGTCCGAATCTTGAGTTTCATCCTTCTTATCATTATTTAAGAAATTAGCATAAAGTATTCCATATTCTACCAACTTCAATTGAGACCAAGGCGTGTTAAATGACTGAGCTTCTTGCGAAATTATAACTTAGTTTTTGCATATATAATTATATACTTAGATATATATTTAATTTTGCACAATACACTAATATTAATATTTATGGTAAAATTTTTGACACGTTGTGACTTTTATACATTCCAGAATCATAATGTTGTATTACATACGTCATTACTGAGAGCAGTTATACAATATCTATATACGTATATAGGCATATACTATATACGTATATCTATATACTCTATACTCTATACTGTATAAAGTGTGTAGTTGTAAGTTGATTAGCGGTATTCTGTGGTCACTTTGGTCCAAAAACCGTGACAGCTGTTCCGCCATTTCAGGACCCCCCCAGAAAAACATCAAATCTGTGCCCGTATTGCTGGACCAATGATGACGAAATGATCATATTTCTGACGTCATCATACTATATACATAATCAGTAAAAATAAAATACCAAATTGTGCCTGATCTGCTGGGACCAGAGTACGTGGTGTGTATGTGTATGACTAGCTCTAAATGATGACGTAAGAAATATATATAGTATATAGGCATACTATATATGTATACATATATACTCCATACTCTATACTGTATAAAGTGTGTAGTTGTAAGTTGATTAGCGGTATTCTGTGGTCACTTTGGTCCAAAAACCGTGACAGCTGTTCTGCCATTTGAGGCTTACGCAGAAAAACATCAAATCTGTGCCCGTATTGCTGGATCAATGATGACGAAATGACCATATTTCTTACGTCATCATTTAGAGCTAGTCATACACGTATTTCTTACGTCATCATTTAGAGCTAGTCATACATCAAATCTGTACCCATATTGCTGGACCAATGATGACGAAATGACCATATTTCTTACATACACACCACGTACTCTAGTCCCAGCAGATCAGGCACAATTTGGTAAATTATTTTTTTATTGATTATGTATATAGTATACGTATGACTAGCTCTAAATGATGACGTAAGAAATATATATAGTATATATATAGTATACTGTATAAAGTGTGTAGTTGTAAGTTGATTAGCGGTATTCTGTGGTCACTTTGGTCCAAAAACCGTGACAGCCGTTCCGCCATTTCAGGACCCCCCCAGAAAAACATCAAATCTGTGCCCGTATTGCTGGACCAATGATGACGAAATGACCATATTTCTTACGTCATCATTTAGAACTAGTCATACACGTATTTCTTACGTCATCATTTAGAGCTAGTCATACACATACACACACATTTGAGGCTTACGCAGAAAAACATCAAATCTGTGTCCGTATTGCTGGATCAATGATGACGAAATGACCATATTTCTTACGTCATCATTTAGAGCTAGTCATACACGTATTTCTTACGTCATCATTTAGAGCTAGTCATACATCAAATCTGTGCCCGTATTGCTGGACCAATGATGACGAAATGACCATATTTCTTACATACACACCACGTACTCTGGTCCCAGCAGATCAGGCACAATTTGGTAAATTATTTTTTATTGATTATGTATATAGTATACGTATGACTAGCTCTAAATGATGACGTAAGAAATATATATAGTATATATATAGTATATAGGCATATACTATATATGTATACATATATACTCTATACTCTATACTGTATAAAGTGTGTAGTTGTAAGTTGATTAGCGGTATTCTGTGGTCACTTTGGTCCAAAAACCGTGACAGCCGTTCCGCCATTTCAGGACCCCCCCAGAAAAACATCAAATCTGTGCCCGTATTGCTGGACCAATGATGACGAAATTACCATATTTCTTACGTCATCATTTAGAGCTAGTCATACACATACGTGTATGACTAGCTCTAAATGATGACGTAAGAAATACGTGTATGACTAGCTCTAAATGATGACGTAAGAAATATGGTCATTTCGTCATCATTGGTCCAGCAATACGGGCACAGATTTGATGTTTTTCTGGGGGGGTCCTGAAATGGCGGAACGGCTGTCACGACAAATGGACCAGGCCGATCACATTACTTGCGCGCTCTGCTTGCGCAAGTAATTATACATGGATGCTAAATTGATAATTGGGTACATTAACTTCACATTGCTATTTTAAGTCCAGGAATGCCTCTAAACAACATTTCCTTTGTTTTTGTTTCCAATTCAGTGTTGCATCATCAGTCTGTTTTCCCCGTTCTACCAGAGGTGAATGAACAAAGAAGCTTGGCTAAGCAAAAATACCACTGCTGTGATCAGTGTGGTAAACGCTTCCCTACAATGCCCAGACTTAAAAGCCACCAGAAAACCCACACTGGAGAGAAACCCTATGGATGTGATCAATGTGGACAACGCTTCTCTCAAATGAACACCCTTAAAAGCCACCAGAGGATTCACACTGGAGAGAAACCCTATGGATGTGATCAGTGTGGACAACGCTTCTCTCAAATGAACATCCTTAAAAAACACCAGAGAATTCACACTGGAGAGAAACCCTATGGATGTGATCAGTGTGGACAACACTTCTCTGACAAGTCCAACCTGAAAACACATCAGAGAATTCACACTGGAGAGAAACCCTATGGGTGTGATCAGTGTGGACAACACTTCTCTCAAATGCCAAGCCTTAAAACACACCAGAGAATTCACACTGGAGAGAAACCCTATGGATGTGATCAGTGTGGACAACATTTCTCTCGAATGGACGGCCTTAAAACACATCAGACAATTCACACTGGAGAGCAACCATATGGGTGTGATCAGTGTGGAAAACACTTCTCTACAATAGGAAATCTTAAAGCGCAAATAACATGCATTTTAAAACTGCTTTTAATATTTAATAATCATATTGTCTATGTCCCTCAAAGTTATTTCTAATGGTTTGAGCCTCAATCACCACTCTGATATAACCAGGCCTTGTCAATTCTTTCTGGACTTTGAAAGCAGTTTTAGCTGCAGTACCACACTGTCCTGAGGTGGAGAGGGTGCTGATATGCATATTATTTAATATTTGAGTCATTATAATACTAATGCTAGATAAAACCAGGCTTGTTTCCATTCCATGCCAGCTTGGAAAATCAACAATGGTGGACATTGTAAACAAAGTGGAAATGCAAATTTGCAACTGAAGACTGAAGAAATGGAGGAATTATACAAAGTAGGGTGACATTGATGACATCACGATGAGGCCAAAATCAGTCGAGCTGTTTCTGAGAGCAATTTCCATTAAAACACCCATATGACATGAAGGCCTGATTGTTCAAAATTGGTTATTTGTGGGGATAGAAAACACACATGGGAGCTCCAAAAACACAAAATAAATTGAAAAAGTAGAATTTTATGTTATAGGTCCTTTAAATCACACCAGAGGATTCACACTGGAGAGAAACCCTATGGATGTTATCATTGTGGGAAACACTTCTCTTATTTGACCCACCTTAAAACACATCAGAGAATTCACACTGGAGAGAAACCCTATGGATGTGATCAGTGTGGACAACATTTCTCTCGAATGGGAAATCTTAAAAGACACCAGAGGATTCATACAGTAGAGAAACCCAAAGAATTGTGATATGTGAGGAAAAGCTTTTAGTAATTATATTAATTTAGAAGTTCACAGGTTGTACACACTGGATTTAAACTGTTCCTGGATTTAAACTTGTGGTCAGTGGTAATATCCAATTATTCAATATTATTAGACTGTACATAAATTATCCAGATAGTCGAAAATCTCAATCTCAAGGGGTAATCCAAATAAAAAAATTCAATCATCATAGTCAGATACTATACATTTGATGTAGGGGCGGTATATACTTGTAAAAGACAAGATGTGAAGGCTTGTGTACTATGTAAAGCTGCAACTTTTTAGAAATAAAATGTTATACAGATTTAACCAATGCGTATGGTAAAGTATCCTGATATAATATAACTAACTGCGGTGGTTGTGGGTGGGTGGTCTTTATGTTGGGAACTGTAGACAGTTCCATGTGATAGACCTATTTCTGTAGTTTTGGTGAAACTCGTCACTCATTAACAGGCGATCTGTCCAATGCCAGACAACCAGTGACCATTTACACGCTTAATCTCTGCATTTGAAGGCATTGTTTATAGTGAATGAAGCATCAGCCATCATCATATTCACATGTAGCCTATTAACCCTATTTACACTTCAACCAGGTGAAAGAATGCAGGTGTACTTCATTATTTGCATTCAAATTACTTTGAATGAACGTTCCACGTTCCTTCACAACACTACAACCTGAACGAAGGTCTTACACTGTAAGGTTTCCATATTTAAATGAACATTAATGTTGCTGTTATTGTGTTTGTTCAGTTGTTATACTCTGCTGTTCACTGGACACACGACTAAACACATAAAGTCAGTTGAGAGAGAAAAACTATAAAATAACAAACAAAAAGATAAATTAAGACACTGGGATGTAAATCACAGTAAGAGCAGTTGTTTCTTCACCAGAGCTGGTTCTACTTGGTTCTGATATTACTGAAAGAATGTGGAGAAATCCTCAAGATTAATGGCTCTGCTGCAGTAACAATTAATTCATATCCACTTATGCAATAGTTAGATTGTACATATTTATCCAGATACTCAGTATACATAATATCCATACCATATAGTTTGATAACACCAGTCTCCGTAGGAGTCCCAATGGAGAGTGTTTGGTAGAAAATAAGTTTTTTGGATGAACTACTAGGAGGCCTTAGCTATGTTTCACCAGTTTCAAGTGAAACGGGCCTCCACCCTCAGGGGGGCCTCCGAGCTCCAACTGAACGTCAGGCGTCAGTCAACCCCCGCCACTCTTGGCCCTCTCTATCTCGCTCACTCACTGCCTTGCTCTCTCTCCCACAATGTTAAGTTACACCTATTTTATGTTAATAACCTGGGTAAAATGTGCAGCATTGGGAGGTAAAGGTGGAGACACTTTAATTGTGAAGGGACGACAGGATGAGGAGGTGTTGTTGTTGCTAATTGTCGAGAGTAATGGCTGCGTGGGATATTGAACTGTGAACAGTCAAACTATTTGTATCAATATGGCTGTATCAACAAAATAATTATGTCATAAGGTATCTGGGCGCGCGTGTGTGCATGTGTGTGTGTGGTGGGTGTTGTGACGCAAGTCGAGGTGTGCCGCAGAATACTTTGATATTTGTTCTAAATGAATGATGGGTTAAGGGCTCTCACTTGGCACAGTAGCCTAACTCCTGTCCCGTTTCGTTCTGACTGTACTGAGTCGGGTGCCTGTATTTTTATTCTATGGTCTGTGTCGTCCTCAATTGGACAAAAGCAGCAACCATACAGGCTTTTGGAAAGTGATTTAACCCATTTTGACCTGAGATCAGATTCTAAAAAAAAATCTTCTACATCCTGACAGTTTTCTGAAAAAGCTATGTTTCTATGCCAGTGGTTCTTCGATTTTGTAGATCTTGAACTTGAACTTGTAGATCTGCTATTTTTCAATAGCTAAAGCATAAAATAATGGTAACTCCAAAATGGGTTGACGTGATGCTTGACAAAAACATGAATAAACAATACATAAAATTGCTGGACTTGAGTAACAGTTTGTTTTGGCAGCTAATTCTAGTCTCTTGAATAGTTTTAATTTAGTTTTAGTCACCTGGAATGTTTTAGTGTTAGACACTACTGTTAGACTATGCTATGTTCTTAAAGAAAGTTATATTTTAAAAATGTTCAGCCCACTAACTCCTGACCTCCGGCTGTTATTGCTGTTGTGGCCACCAGGGGTCATTGCCATGCTGGCTTGCACATTTTTGTCAAAATTCAATTTTTCCCACAGACATACAAAACAGGTAGACAATAACATGAACCAGAAATGCATTAAGAGCTAGCCTTATATAACAGCTAGGTCTGGCCTGGGCTTTAAATGAGCTGTTCTGTCACTTATTATTTGTTTTTTATAAAAGGTGGGAGTATATTTGTTCTAATTTAATAATAAAACAGAAAATGCTGAACACAGAATAGACTGTGGGCTATATCTTGCGCCACCCCTTAACCCTTATCCCTAAACAAATTGGCCTTTTTTTCTATTTTAATTTCTTTTTTTAAATAGTTAAAATAGCCGATCTACAAGCTCACAATGTCTCGATGCACAGTAGTATGCAAACGAGCAAATCAGCTAACCAATCACAGGCAACAGGCATTCTGATTGGCTAGTATGAGATGATGTATGATAATAAGAGCGCCCCTCACTTCACATGGGTGGGATTTTTAATTGCCGCTAGCCCCTTCTATAAACAGCTTTTGTCCCCACACGTCTCAAGATTTGCCAATGACAATGAAAGGGGAATTCAGGTAAAATGTCGGCTAAATCTTGTCCCCACACGTCTCAATATTTGCCATTGACAATGACCAGAGAAATTACGTCAGAATTCCGCTAAATGTGACCGGTGTCAAGATAGGTTCCTCTTTTATTTTCTGTTCCTTTATTTGTTTTGCATATATATAATGTTGTATATCCGTTCAGTGACTTATGATGATCCTTAGTTATGAATGATAACATTTCATCAACTACAGGCTAGTTTGTTTCAATCATGCCAGATGGGTCTATCTATCCAAACATATTACACGCACCCCATCTAGTGTATAGTTTAGGTAATGCCCTCTATTTACAGATACTCTCTGATCCCATGGCCCAGAAGCACAACCACGGGCGTGGCGTTATCAGGGCTGCGATTGGTTTAAATGCTTTTATCCCTTATTTTCCCCCTTTCCCGTAATGTTTGTATTTTAATGAGTCTGTGTGTACCTTTTTGTAAAAAAAAATACCATATTTAATGGAACTTAGGAAGTGTTAAAAAAAAAACACACACCTGTGTGAAGTGAGGGGCGCTCACATCATCATCATCCTCATACATCATCTCTATTCCGGCCAATCAGAATTTGCGTCCTCAACGTTTGTCTTCAATGTTTACACTCAAAACTGTCTCTGGGGCGGGAATAGGAATAGCCCACAACCTTGTTGCATGGCTGTCTTCTGTCCCCCCTCCCCCCCATGACACACAGAAGACACAGGACACAAGTGTGTCTTGCGTATGTGTGAATGAGGCCTAAAGCATAATACAACGCTGACGAAGCTATATATTGTATTAACATACTCTACCATACAGATTGAACAATATTACATTTTATTCATGGAAAGTAGTTAGTAATTAGCAGAAGATACAGGTATGGGTAGAATATCACATAAAACACGCACACACACACACGCACACGCACACGCGCACACACACACACACACACACACACACACACACACACACACACACACACACACACGCACACACTTACATCATGAACGTGGCAGGTTGTCTCTCTGTAGGTGGAGTAACTACGCAGACGGCCTCCCAGAATCGATACGTACAAATGGATTTCTTTTCACTTCCTCGTGAGGTGCAGTTCTCCATCACCAAAGCCACACAGTTGATTTTAACTGTTGGAGAAGCGTAAGTTGTAAAAGTGGTATCGTTCTAGACAGTAGTAGCAGTAGCAGTAGTGCCGTAGTCTGAGAAGCCACCTATTCAGGCTCCATCTTAAGGCTCATTCATAGTCTAGATTTTCAGTGGTGAGGTGACCACCGCTCCGGTGGTGAGGTGACCAACCGGAGCTGAAATAACGTTGAGCGTTGGTGAGTAAAAACAGAGCGAATGACAGAGACTATGAATACCGCTTTAGCCCGTAGCACTTGCACTATAGCCTCGACGACCTTACAGGCGTAGGCCTATGCAAAGGCTCAACTTATGTGACTTAAATAGCATTTTATGTATTGATTGATTGATTGAAATATTTAACAGTTTGTAGAATTTACAGTACATTTTAAGCACAAACTCAATACAAAGACTGTTAACTGTGAGTGGACGACCCAATTAAGCATTACATATGTTTACAACAGGGTCCACATTGTTCAATTCATCAAAACATTTAGAGACATACAAATAGACACTTCTATGTAGCTAAAGAACAGAACAGGAATTCATCATAGACATACATGATGTCTACATAGACATGTAGACATACTCATAGTGTATACTCATAGCTTTAGTGTAAGATGTTAAGCTTCCTTATGATTCTTGATGACTATTGTATTCAATGTATTACCATGTTATTCTTGCTTTACTGTAAATCACTCTGGATTAAGAGCGTCTGCTAAATGCCTAAATTGTACATTGTAGTGCTGGTGGTGGGAGTGGTGGTATTAGTAACAGTGTCAGTGATAGATGCACTGGTGGTTATCAGTATGCAGTAGGTAGGCAGTAGTTGTTGTAACTGTTATTTCTCTCCATAGTCTAGCAGAGTTGGGTCTAGAGGGACTCCTATGTGAAGAACATCCCTGGTCTTCTATGGATGAAATACACCAGGTTTTCACAGAGAAGAAATCTGGTGCATGTAGTAAGTTATATGTATGGTTAAACCCTCTAGTCTAAAACAACAACAACAACAACAACAACTTACTACTTAACAAAGCTAAGGTCTCCCTTCCACGCTATATTCTATCTTCCAGAATACCTAGAGAAACATTGGATGGAGGACTGTTTTTTTGGCCACCAGTTTCTGAATGGAGTGAACCCCATGTTGATCAGGAGGTGTTCACAGACACCCCCAAACTTCCCCGTTACTGACGACATGGTCCGACTCTCACTACAGAGAGGGGTCAGCCTTCAAGACGAGATTGCGCGGTAATACAGTTACTTCTATTGCTATTACAGTACTGCCACTATACTACTAACCAGTAAGACGCCCTGAGGGCTGCCGACCTCGCTCTTTGGGGCGAGGTCAGACTGCTGGGCGAGTGCTGGCACTTTGGCATGGAGGGGGTCAGATCAACATACTTATGGAATTAATTATGAAATGGCCATATATGTATGTCCATTGTCCAAACAGAGAGGTAACATCTTTCTGGTTGACTACGAGAGGTTGGATGGACTGACGCCCAATGTCATCAATGGCAAACAGCAGTATCTGTCTTCTCCACTAGTACTGCTCTACTTGACTCCTCGAGACCAGCTAGTGCCCATTGCTATACAGGTACTATAGTAGTAGTAGGAGTAGTAGTAGTAATGCAGTAAGTAGGTAAGTAGCCTTGCCGAGCCATGAGGCCCATAGGGGGCAGGAGCCTATCTCCTGTTTCTGTAGCGTGAGGCAGCTTGATGTACAAGTACACCCCCTGGACGTCACATGACGCTAGTATGTCACAGGGACTAATGCAGTAATGCAGTAATAATCCACCTCTGCGTCTCTCTCCAGTTACATCAGGAACCCTCAGAGGACAATCCCATATTCCTCCCATCTGACTCACAACACGACTGGATATTAGCAGATATTTGTCCGGGGTGCTGACTTTGCTGAGCATGAACTAAATGTCCACTTTCTTCGAACACATCTATTATCCGAGGTCTTTGCCATGTCCACGCTGAGGAACCTCCCCACAGTCCACCCACTGTACAAGGTACAGTATAGTGGCTCAAGGTTGAAGGCGCTCGTGCACATACAATAAAACATGACACTTGTATTGTTCTGTCCATAATAGGTGGTCTGTGACAACATCCAGTGAATGGATAACATGAATTCAGCGTATTATTTTCAAGTGAGGTAACAAAAACAAACGGTGAAGGACTAGAGAGTACCAAATCAAAATACAATAAAACAAGAATACACGGTGTGGCACTCACGCACTTAACCCAGTGTGTTTTAGCATAAAATAACTATGTGGTGAAATGGCCAGACACAAGTGCATGCAGTAATCCATACATGTGACACTTATACTTCAAGCTTCTCTACAGTGTGCATCTATAAAGTCTACGAATGTCTGTCTGAATATAGCTTTCTGTCTGTTGCTTACAGTATCTCTCATACTTCTTCATGTACTGCAGTTCATAATCTTCTTCCCCCTTTAGCTGCTTATTCCTCATTTCCGCTACACTCTGGAGATCGACACACTGGCCCGATCGCTGCTCATTTCAGACACCGGAACATTCACAGAGGTATTTATTCATCTAAAATCAAGAGTGAAATCCAATATTGGAGTCACTTTAACACCATTGATTTTAGTGACACTTAACTGTGGCCTTTTTCCATACTGAAAATCGAATGGACAGATTCCCATGAAACGTATACCATTGTGTACATCAACAGTGTGTTTGTATTTATAGTACACGGCAGCGGGTGGTCCAGGCACTTTGTCCTTCATGAGAAAGGCAGCGGCTGGGTTGACATACAGGTCCATATGTCCCCCTGATGACATCATCGACAGAGGACTGGATTCTGTTCCCAACTTCTACTACCGAGATGATGGGCTAAGGCTCTGGAACATCATACACAGGTACACTAGAAGTATCATTCATCAGGAGTACTGTGGCTGGTGGTATAACTACGGCTACAGTTAACTTAAATGACTGAGACAAGCGTTCAGAACCGTTTCAGTCAGAAATCACTATTAGAACATCACAAGAGGCCTGCTTTACATCTCTGCCACTTTAAGCAGATCAATTAGCATCAACTAAAATAAAACAATGCACTAGACTCAGCATTGTGATTGGCTGGCAGGTATGCTGAGGGCGTGGTCAGCTACTATTATCATGACCATTATGCCGTCATCAGGGATTCTGAACTTCAGAGCTGGATCAACGAGATCCTCGTGTTTGGATGACTTGCGGACGACAACAAAGTTTCACCACAATTTTTTTGTTCTTCTTGTTTGCTTGTTTAGTACTAGTAGGGGTGACATATTTGATATTGTCAAGTTAGGAGTACTGTATGTGTATGTCAGTGGTTCCCAAACTTTTTCATGTCAAGGACCCCCGAATTGACACTAATTAGCCCGCGGACCCCCATTTGAAAAGATATAACCCCCATAAGAGAAGATTTTTACGGCTCTAGCAGTGATTCTCAACCCGTTTAATTTCAAGGACCCCTAGTTTGACATGCATATTAGTCTACAGACCCCCATATAATGGCATTTCTATCTCTGGGTCCCCCAATTTATTATTGTAAATTCAATGTAAATTTAACTCTGAGAGTGTACAAATGGAACCAAACCATTTGGTTCCATTTGTCCAAATCCAAATCCAAAGTTACATTACCATGAGGGTCCATTTGGTTCCAAACTATCATTTAACTTTGGGAACCATTATTAGCATTACACAAGACTAATTTATAACTTACTGTGGCCTATATAACTTACTGTGGCCTATATTCTCACAATGACAATCACAATCAACGCGTCGAGATGCGACGTCGCGTTGAGAACTTGTGTTGTATTGTGCTTGTACTGTGTTCACACTCAGGAGACTTCGGGAAAAAAGCAATTCTCCTGAATGCTGCCTTCCGGCAAGGCATGGAAAGGAGTGTGGCATTTGCATTTTTGTCTCATGCCGCATTTGTGGTCTAGAAAGGGCAGTTGTTTTACAGACTTGTAAAAGGGCAGGGGCTGAAGCCCCCTTTGATGTCTATGTGTGCACGTCCCTGCTTGCATGGATATAATGGTACGTTGTTCTGTCTCATCACTCAGGTTTCCCTAAGTCATTCAGTTGTGTTGATGAGCTGTCATACTTCATTACCATGGTGATCTTCACAGCATCGGTACAGCACGCCGCGGTCAACAATGGTCAGGTACATTATTACACCCACAACTTCTAACTAAGAGGTCAACATTTCTACTATGATACTATTTTCTACTGGTATACTACTTCTCATCAGTTCCTGGTTTCACATTGATGACCCTGATGCACACGCACGCACACACACAGTTACATTTAAATAATTTTTATTTATTTTCCTATCCAGTTTGACTATTATGGCTTCATGCCCAACGCTCCCTTGTCGCTGCAGTCCCCTCCTCCTGCCACCAAGGGTCAGTGTTCTGAAAATACTCTCCTCGCTACCTTACCAGATGTCAACGTCACGGCTCACGGCCTCGCAACAGTCTACCTCCTCAGCAGGACACCTAGAGATTATGTAATTATTAGAACGACGCATCCCAATGATGTCTAACTCTACATCTCTGTCATCTCTGTCCCTCTCTCCATCTTGGTTAGATTTATCTCTGTCCATCTCTTTGTTATATTATACAGTTTTTTCGACCCATTTCTCCTCTCCATAATCCACTGTCTCTCTACCTCTCAGGTACCACTAGGGGGCTACACTGAGCAACATTTCTCTGAGAAAATCCCTCTGCAAAGATTGGATGAATTTCGAAAAGATTTGAAAATCCTTGGATTCAGGGATCAAGGATCAATCAAGGGATCAATCAATCCCTTGATCAAGATTCAAGGATATTTATAGTATTATAACTCTATGGTGTCAACTGGAACTACTTCCGGGATTCATAAATTCCGGTGAGAGGCCAAAAGGCAAATTAAATTATGAATAATCAGAATGAATGAATGAATGAATGAATGAATGAATGAATGAATGAATGAATGAATGAATAAATAAATAAATAAATAAATAAATAAACAAACAAACAAACAAACAAACAAACAAACAAACAAACAAACAAACAAACAAACAAACAAACAAACAAACAAACATACATACATACATACATACATAAATAAATTATATATATATATATATATATATATATATATCCCTTTTCCCATAATGTTTGTATTTTAATGAGTCTTTGTTTGTCTCTGTCTTTTTGTTTTGTGTCTAATACAAAATACTAGGGCATGCGCGTGACATCATCATCAAACCAGGAAGTTATGCAGGAATGCCTACTGAGTGGCAAAGGTGAGGTGAGGTGATAGCGCACGCACGCACGCACACACACACAGTCACACACACACACACACACACACACACACACACACACACACACACACACACACAATTCAATTCAATTCAAAGGGCTTTATTGGCATGAGAAAACATACGTTTACATTGCCAAAGCAGAAGAACAGTACAACAATACAGCAATACATAGATAGGATGAACCGATTAGTGCATTCCTAAACCAAAACCCTCCTCTATGCTTGTCTATAAACGGTCATGATCCACTCCAGGTATGAATGACTTCAGCTACCTGCACACCAACTGCTTCGAGCTGTCCATCTTCGTGGGTTGTGACAAGTTCCCTCATGAGAGTGAGCTGCCTCTGGAGTGGGAAAACAACCGGGAGTCCCTGCTAGCCTTCATAGAGCAGGTAAGAGACTACCACTCTTACCATTAGAACCAGGTAAGAGACTACCACTGTTACCATTAGAACCAGGTAAGAGACTACCACTGTTACCATTAGAACCAGGTAAGAGACTACCACTGTTACCATTAGAACCAGGTAAGAGACTACCACTGTTACCATTAGAACCAGGTAAGAGACTACCACTGTTACCATTAGAACCAGGTAAGAGACTACCACTGTTACCATTAGAACCAGGTAAGAGACTACCACTGTTACCATTAGAACCAGGTAAGAGACTACCACTGTTACCATTAGAACCAGGTAAGAGACTACCACTGTTACCATTAGAACCAGGTAAGAGACTACCACTGTTACCATTAGAACCAGGTAAGAGACTACCACTGTTACCATTAGAACCAGGTAAGAGACTACCACTGTTACCATTAGAACCAGGTAAGAGACTACCACTGTTACCATTAGAACCAGTGGTTTCTCAACGTGGGGTCCAGGGTCCTTGAGTTGAGGCGGTTCCAAGGGGGTCAGAAAATAACAGATTTACAAGCTAACAGTGTGTTGCTATGTGCCCCATTGTGAGCTTGTAGATCTGCTATTTTTAAAATAATCTGGAAAAATAATTACAAGAACATTGGATTATATTTTAAAAACACAAATCTTGTATGTTGGGGTGCCTCCCTGGCACAACAACATATTTAGGAGTCCGCTGCCAAATACACATTCATTTTGGGGTCCTTGACATGACAATAAATGTATTTTGTCTTAACCACTTGAAACTTGTATTATAAATTCTCAGCGAAGATATTTAATGTATAGCGAAAACAGAAAATACAACCATATACTGTGTAATATAGGCTTTATTCTGCTCGCTGTGTGATCTCTAAAGTGTTGTGTCCTTTGCCCAGGTGCATCGTGGGATAAAGGGTACAGTGAAAGACATGGAGGGGAATCCAATAGCAAACGCCACCGTGTCAGTGGAGGGGATCAAACATGATGTCAAAACTGGTATGTGCTCCATAACCATAACACAATAATAAGTTGGACCTTCCTTTTCATCCGACACAGAGTGTGTTGGCATCATGGACAATATTGCTTCATACAGAATGAAATCATTTCGATCAGAGATTCATATTCTTAACTAAATACATGTAATCCTCCTTTAGTTTTACACGTGCCTCAAAACATTTAATCTGAATATTACTTTTGACATTTGGCACAAAGTGCTTCTGCCTGGTTTATTTTTGGTACATTTTCCAACCAGATGGAAACAATGGGACTAACTGTTTACTTGCTGATAATTTCCTCTTTATCTAAACATCAAAAGGTTTAAACGATCAGACTGAATTGGAATAAACAATCATGTAGGAAATATTAGTTTGGGTCCAAAATTCAGCATGCAACCAAGTATAAAATAACTTAAACTGGATCTCTTGTCCACTAGTCCCTCCCTAACATTTTACTCAGTCATTATAGCTTCATTTTCATTTAGTTTTTTATTCAGTTTTCGCCAGTGAAATAAGGTAGTCGACGAACATTTTTACGTCATAGTATTAGTCGACGAAACGTACTGGAACACTGGAACGCACCCTATACATTTCTGCGTCTGTGCCCTTCTTCTCCGTGTGTTCATCCAGCTGCCGGCGGTGATTACTGGCGCCTGCTGAACCCCGGGGAGTACCGGGTGACGGCCAAGGCAGACGGCCACACCCCTCAGACCCGGCTGTGCATGGTGGGCTACGACAGCGGAGCCACCAAGTGCGGCTTCCACCTGGCCAAGTCCAACTGGGACCGCATCAAGCAGATCATGGCGCTCCACGGAAAGAGACCCATCCGACTCGTGCCCAAAGCGACCGCCACTACAACGACAACAACAACAACGACGACGACGACGACAACGAGTGCACGAGGCGCCGGTGGTGGCGGTGGCGCGGCGAGACGGACCGAAGGAGGCGAGGAAGACGGGACGGCGGTTGACTCGCAGTCGCACAACGCAGAGCGCCTCCGGAGGCTCCGGCAGATGCGCCTGCGCCGGCTCCGCCTTCAGAAAGCACGACAGTCCTCCACGACGACAACGACGGAAGCCACGACAACGACGACGGCGGCGCCCACGACGACAGCACCTGCGCCCGAGAGTACAACTTCCTGGTACGACTCGTGGTTTCCTGTGGATAGCTACGAGTCGGAGCCCACGCAGCAGTACCTGGAGATCGGCATGGATGATGACATGATTGATTACTAAAGCTAAAATAAATCTACACGTATACTCGGGTCGTATTGGCGGTGCCGTGAGCTGAAAATAGCCGATCTACATACATACTGTACGTCCAACGCCAGCAGCTGTAGAGTAATGCTTATTATGCTCCGACTCACCTTATAGATCGGCCAAAAATAGCCGATCTATAAGGTGCTTGTGGAGCGGCAATCTTTAGCGCACGATATGGGCATGCGTTGGAGTAGCTCTGGTCCATAGCCCTAATGCCCTTTGCTGCGTTGCATTACGGCTATGTGACTTGCCCTCGCAGGAAACTCGCTAGAGTAACTCAAATTATTTTTCTTGTGCATTGTGTACGTGTGGTGGGGGGCTCCGAGTGCGTCCACTAAGGGAAGTAAGCTTTCTAATAACACAAGCCGCCTTTGTATTGGTGAGTATAGGTAAAACGTTCTTTTTATTTTCGCAAGCAGAGGAGGAGAGGCTGGTCTGCATTTCATACGAGGGCAGGAAGACAAGAGTCACATTGCCTTAGTTAATGCAACGGCAGCAAAGGGCATTAGGGCTATGGACCAGAGCTAGCGGCGGAGCATAATTGAAGCATTACTCCACATCTGTGTTGTTAAAATGATAGAAGCTTCCTAGCCAGTCAGGATAAATCTGCCACTGTGCCGCATAACAGCTGCAATCAATCATACCAACGATCGTCACACATGCTTAGGTCATTAGTGTCATATGTGCTTTATTTTATTTTGAAAAGTTGGGTCTGTTTATATACCGGTACTCTTTTTTTATATTTGTATTTAAAGGGCTTTTTTTTCTCTGTGTGGAACGTTTTGTTTTTTAAATATTTTTCTAATGCCGATGATCTGATATGACTTAAATTGTATCTGCTGAGCAGAAACAAACACAGCAAGACAAATGTAATTGAATCTACGTTCAATAAAGCTGTTGAATGATAAAAGGGAAAATATCAGTTATAATGCTCGCTATTAATGTCATTATTCGCACAGAATCACAGATGATAAAACATGTTAAACATTCTTAAAGTGGTATAATGTGGTGTAATGTTTTCTGTCAGAAAGAAAGTGTGTGTATGTCGTGTGTGCGTGCGTGCGTGCGCGCGTGATCCAGTGTAGTTTATTTTATTATCACCAACAATAAAATGCACTTATTTATAATAAATAACTGACCAATTAACCAACCAATTAAAACTGACATTGCCGCAGACATTTTAAAGCCCCATTTGCAATATTGAATCAAAAAGTAGGCTTTGCTGCCACGTTGTGGTAATAACTGTCAATTGCAGAATTCAAAATGACATCAGTTTGTGACAAAACTAGTGGGATGGATATCCGTGGATAGGCTCCTGAGGAGGAGGATTCTAAAAACGACTTATAAATCCTAAAGCCTTGTTTATACTTCACTGTGCAACGGTCCTATGCTGGAAAATAGCAGATATGCAAACTCACAGCACATCTCATTCAAGACACTGAACTTGCAGATCTGCCATTTTTGAACACACTATAAAGTTAACCATTTATCATGCTGCTCTACGTGGCACTGTGCATTCTGTGACATTAAACCAAATGGCATTTTCCACTCTATGACACTACTGTTCTACATTTTTGTCTAATAAAATAGGCTATTAATTTAATCAATCAAACTGCATTAACTAACAGAGATACTACTAACCAAGCTATCCATGTCAACATGCTCTATAGGAGTCTCAATAACAGGTATAAGTAACGTTTAATGTTTAGTAATGTTTAATGTAGCAGAAGAGGCCATTCATTGAACAGAGTTTTGCACAATTTTAACATCCCAGATCGATTGAAATATGAATCTACTGTGCTGTGCTACACCATGATATATTAAGAGTACAATAACATTCCATTGTGAATAAAAACGTATTAACCACAGTGTAATGCTAAAGGTTTCATCACAGGGCTGTCTGCTTCATGTAATATCATTAAAAGTGTTGTTGGTGACAGTTATATGAGTTGGAAGCATTAAGACCCATTTTAACCCTCAATGGCTTCCTTTCTGACAAATAACGTTATTGTAAAAAAAAAGAGAAAAAGATTCACGCGTTCATATGTAGCTATTTTGCATTAGAAGCGGATGGGACCAAGGGACCCGGATGTAACGTAAGAGGACTACAATAGATTCGCGGTTAAATCTCGCGGGCGTGGCCTCACACCGGAAGGAAGTGCCGCCGCCCTCAAATACGGAAGAGACGCGTGGAGGTAGGTTTGGTCAGTGTTTGTTTGGAACGTGCCACGTCACCATCGCGGGTCCGTCTTCGGAGCAAGTAAGTGATTAAATGTTATTTAATACTTAACGCTGTTGTTGTTTGTGTGTTCAAACGTCTATCACTTGAAGTTACTTGTTATGATGTTTATAAATTATGTTTGTACGAAACTGTAAAACAGTGTTTCAGTAATGGTTAGTGTCGAAGGTTTATAAACAACTATGCCCGGCCTCAATGTTTACTAACCGTCGACAGTACCCACTCGACTACCGAAACACGGCTTTAAAGAGTAGTATTTACATATCTAAACACAACAAGTAACTTCAAAAGTGATAACATGTTTGAGCCACGGACCACCATTTCACATTAATAGACTCTCACAATGGTGGTCAGTGGCTCAAATGGGTCTGAGAGACTAGATGGCCTCAAATGTTGGTCCGTGGCTCAAACGCTGAATAAATAATCGACTAGAGGTGAGAAGAGTATTGTCTGGTAGGTAAAAGGACAAACATTCTGTGAAAATTGGCACGAAGCAACAAACATTCTTTGAAATTGGTGGGAAACGATCCCGGGCACTCATGTTAACAAAGCTCAGTCACTAACCACTATCGCTATGCTACAATCAGCATTATATAATCCAAGGATCAAAAGTAGCAATCTTCTACATTCTCTAATTGTGTAGTTTTTTGGAAATTAAGCAGATGCTTAACAACAATTGAACTATTGAGTGTAAAGATCTACTATTGGGGTCAATTTGGTTACCTAAATTAAATTGCTCTGTATTGTGACAGTAATCATTGCTATAGAGTGTGTGTTCAGTAACAGTGTTAAATAGCTCTATAGTGTGACAGTAATCATTGCTATAGTGTGTGTTCAGTAACAGTGTTAAATAGCTCTATAGTGTGACAGTAATCATTGCTATAGTGTGTGTTCAGTAACAGTGTTAAATAGCTCTATAGTGTGACAGTAATCATTGCTATAGTGTGTGTTCAGTAACAGTGTTAAATAGCTCTATAGTGTGACAGTAATCATTGCTATAGTGTGTGTTCAGTAACAGTGTTAAATAGCTCTATAGTGTGACAGTAATCATTGCTATAGTGTGTTCAGTAACAGTGTTAAATAGCTCTATATTGTGACAAAATCATTGCTATAGTGTTTGTTCAGTAACAGAGGTCTCCCGGTCTCTCCAGTTTTTTGTTAAACACAGTCCCATAGTCACAGTACCTCCCATTCACTCCCACTCAGTCCCATTCACTCCCATTCACTTTTATTCACTCCCATTCAGTCACATAGTAACAGTACATCCCATTCAGTCCCATTCACTCCCATAGTATCAGTCCCATAGTAACAATACCTCCCATTCACTCCCATCCACTCCCATGCACTCCCATAGTATCAGTCCCATAGTAACAGTACCTCCCTTTCACTCCCATTCAGTCCCATAGTATCAGTAACTCCCATTATCTTGCAACACAGCAGCCAAGTATATGCAGAACACGTATACACGCATTTGACATAACACAAACAACAAGACAATTTACATACATAAAGACATGAAGACAAGAGCAATATCCACCGCTTTGATTATCCTGTGGCTACTACAACTCCTGATTAAACCCTTTTCTATTTATTAAAGAGCTGGAGAGACAGGAATATTCCTGTTACTGAACACACACTATAGCAATTATTACTGTCACAATAACTTTGTACTTTTGCTACTGATGTTTGTGTGCAACATTTGAGCTGGTGTCAAGTCATCTTAATTCAAGTGATAGATTATATACAGGGGCATGCCATATGGTCTACCTGCACAGCCTTTGTGATTACTGGTAGATCACGATGTACCTTTTGGGCACCCCTGCAATACAGGATTCCTGTCCAGAATTGTTTTTTATTAAATATAGAGGGTTTAAGTGTAGGGTTTGTCATGTTGGTGTTCTCTATAACTTTTCGTCCTGGGCATGACGTTAAACTGTCCAGTGTAACTCCAAGTTACATGGGGTGGGTATGGTTTGAGAGTTTGTGATGCTCAGTTCTTTTTTTGCGTCTCGGTTCCTCAGGTGGAAGCTGCATAGTTGGGTTTTTGATGGGTTGGGTTTCAAGTGGCTGGTCGTTTGTTTAGATATTGAAAAGGAGGGGGGCGAGCGCGCTACCTTGTGGGAGGCCGTTCTTTTCGGCTTTCCATTTACTCCTCTGGTCATTTAACTGAACATAGAAGCGCCTGTTGTTGAGGAGGCTTTTCCTGACCATTGTGCCGTGTTGGACAGTGTCGTAGGCAGCAGAGAGATCTCTGAATGCTGCTCCAGTTATTTGTTTCCCCTCAAACCCATCCTCAATGTGTTGGGTGAGGTTGAGCTCTGTCCAGCACAGGAGCGGCTGGGACGGAAACCAGCTTGGTCTTTAGTCAGCTTGGTATCTATGAGTGGCAACAAGGCGTTGGAGTAGCAGCTTCTCATATAGCCTTGTAGGTGATGCAGAGGGAAATGGGTCGGTAGCTCTTTGTGGATAATGGGTCTATGCCAGGTTTAGGGATTGCAACCACGTTGGCCTTTTCCCAGACAGAAGGGATGGTTTTCTGTGCTATGCATGTGTTCAGCATCCCCACAAGCCAGGTCTTTGCGTTGGGTCCCAGGTGCTGTAACATTTCTGCCAGTAGGTCATCAATCCCTGCTGCTTTTCCGGGTTTCAACTTTCCCATTGCAGTTTCAAGTTCTTCTAGGTCGAAGGGTTTGGTTTGAGGGCTGGCTGATTGTGGTTGGTCTGATATCACTGTGCGATGGTATTCTCCTGTGGGTCGGTGGCGGTCTTGGTCACAACTGGTGGCCAACAGTTGTAACCAACACCGCCACCGACCCACATAGAATACCATCGCACAGTGGTATCAGACCAACCACAATCAGCCAGCCCTCAAACCAAACCCTTCGACTTAGAAGAACGTGAAACTGCAATGGGAAAGTTGAAACCCGGAAAAGCAGCAGGGATTGATGGCATACTGGCAGAAATGATACAGCACCTGGGACCTATCGCAAGGACCTGGCTTGTGGGGATGCTGAACACATGCATAGCACAGAAAACCATCCCTTCTGTTTGGAAAAAGGCTGGAGTAGTTGCAATCCCTAAACCTGGCAAAGACCCATTATCCCCGAAGAGCTACCGACCCATTTCCCTCCTCTGCATCACCTACAAGCTCTATGAGAGGCACTACAATTTCTGAACAGACTATATTTACATCAATATGTCTGGGTCCCCACCTACTCACTCAGGGTTGACGTGTCACACCTGCAGTGATGGGAGGGGCACCAAAATGTGGTATTTTGATTGTTTAATGGGGGCACTCCCTTAGTATAAAAGTGTATGTTTTGTGTACACATGACCTGATGAAGATCAAATGGATCGAAACGCTGTCAGTATTTCAACAAAGAACGTCTTTCTTATACCTGTGGTGTGCGGGCTCCATCCAATACCTACACCAGTTGTGATGCAACAGAGTTTGCTGTGACCGTTGTGAATTATGGGTGGTGTGGTTTTTGCCAAGACGGTGGATTGTGGCCCATGCCTTCCTGCTGTTATTTGACATGTTGGTGTTCTCTATATCTTTTCGTCCTGGGCATGACGTTAAACTGTTCCGTTCGAGAGGACCAGCGACCCTCGAATGTAAACGGCCACGAAAGGAAATTATGTGTGTGTGAGGTGTTCTCTATAGGTTGGGTTTCAGGTGGTTGTATTGTAGTAGCTTGACATTTCTTGGAGGGCACTTTCAAGGACAGACTCAATCTTCTGGAAGTCTGCTTGTTGGGTCGTAATGCAGAGGTTGTCGGCGTAGATGAAACGCTGGCATTAGGCATTGGGTAGTGGCTGGTCGTTTGTGTAGATATTGAAAAGGAGGGGTGCGAGCACGCCACCTTGTTGGAGGCCGTTCTTTTGGGCTTTCCATTTACTCCTCTGGTCATTTAACTGGACATAGAAGCGCCTGTTGTTGAGGAGGCTTTTCCTGACCATTGTGCGGTGTTGGACAGTGTCGTAGGCAGCAGAGAGATCTCTGAATGCTGCTCCAGTTATTTGTTTCCCCTCAAACCCATCCTCAATGTGTTGGGTGAGGTTGAGCTCTGTCCAGCACAGGAGCGGCTGGGACGGAAACCAGCTTGGTCTTTAGTCAGCTTGGTATCTATGAGTGGCAACAAGGCGTTGGAGTAGCAGCTTCTCATATAGCCTTGTAGGTGATGCAGAGGGAAATGGGGCGGTAGCTCTTTGTGGATAATGGGTCTTTGCCAGGTTTAGGGATTGCAACCACTTTGGCCTTTTCCCAGACAGAAGGGATGGTTTTCTGTGCTATGCATGTGTTCAGCATCCCCACAAGCCAGGTCTTTGCGTTGGGTCCCAGGTGCTGTAACATTTCTGCCAGTAGGTCATCAATCCCTGCTGCTTTTCCGGGTTTCAACTTTCCCATTGCAGTTTCAAGTTCTTCTAGGTCGAAGGGTTTGGTTTGAGGGCTGGCTGATTGTGGTTGGTCTGATACCACTGTGCGATGGTATTCTCCTGTGGGTCGGTGGCGGTCTTGGTCACAACTGGTGGCCAACAGTTGTAACCAACACCGCCACCGACCCACATAGAATACCATCGCACAGTGGTATCAGACCAACCACAATCAGCCAGCCCTCAAACCAAACCCTTCGACTTAGAAGAACGTGAAACTGCAATGGGAAAGTTGAAACCCGGAAAAGCAGCAGGGATTGATGGCATACTGGCAGAAATGATACAGCACCTGGGACCTATCGCAAGGACCTGGCTTGTGGGGATGCTGAACACATGCATAGCACAGAAAACCATCCCTTCTGTTTGGAAAAAGGCTGGAGTAGTTGCAATCCCTAAACCTGGCAAAGACCCATTATCCCCGAAGAGCTACCGACCCATTTCCCTCCTCTGCATCACCTACAAGCTCTATGAGAGGCACTACAATTTCTGAACAGACTATATTTACATCAATATGTCTGGGTCCCCACCTACTCACTCAGGGTTGACGTGTCACACCTGCAGTGATGGGAGGGGCACCAAAATGTGGTATTTTGATTGTTTAATGGGGGCACTCCCTTAGTATAAAAGTGTATGTTTTGTGTACACATGACCTGATGAAGATCAAATGGATCGAAACGCTGTCAGTATTTCAACAAAGAACGTCTTTCTTATACCTGTGGTGTGCGGGCTCCATCCAATACCTACACCAGTTGTGATGCAACAGAGTTTGCTGTGACCGTTGTGAATTATGGGTGGTGTGGTTTTTGCCAAGACGGTGGATTGTGGCCCATGCCTTCCTGCTGTTATTTGACATGTTGGTGTTCTCTATATCTTTTCGTCCTGGGCATGACGTTAAACTGTTCCGTTCGAGAGGACCAGCGACCCTCGAATGTAAACGGCCACGAAAGGAAATTATGTGTGTGTGAGGTGTTCTCTATAGGTTGGGTTTCAGGTGGTTGTATTGTAGTAGCTTGACATTTCTTGGAGGGCACTTTCAAGGACAGACTCAATCTTCTGGAAGTCTGCTTGTTGGGTCGTAATGCAGAGGTTGTCGGCGTAGATGAAACGCTGGCATTAGGCATTGGGTAGTGGCTGGTCGTTTGTGTAGATATTGAAAAGGAGGGGGGCGAGCACGCTACCTTGTTGGAGGCCGTTCTTTTGGGCTTTCTATTTACTCCTCTGGTCATTTAACTGGACATAGAAGCGCCTGTTGTTGAGGAGGCTTTTCCTGACCATTGTGCGGTGTTGGACAGTGTCGTAGGCAGCAGAGAGATCTCTGAATGCTGCTCCAGTTATTTGTTTCCCCTCAAACCCATCCTCAATGTGTTGGGTGAGGTTGAGCTCTGTCCAGCACAGGAGCGGCTGGGACGGAAACCAGCTTGGTCTTTAGTCAGCTTGGTATCTATGAGTGGCAACAAGGCGTTGGAGTAGCAGCTTCTCATATAGCCTTGTAGGTGATGCAGAGGGAAATGGGGCGGTAGCTCTTTGTGGATAATGGGTCTTTGCCAGGTTTAGGGATTGCAACCACTTTGGCCTTTTCCCAGACAGAAGGGATGGTTTTCTGTGCTATGCATGTGTTCAGCATCCCCACAAGCCAGGTCTTTGCGTTGGGTCCCAGGTGCTGTAACATTTCTGCCAGTAGGTCATCAATCCCTGCTGCTTTTCCGGGTTTCAACTTTCCCATTGCAGTTTCAAGTTCTTCTAGGTCGAAGGGTTTGGTTTGAGGGCTGGCTGATTGTGGTTGGTCTGATACCACTGTGCGATGGTATTCTCCTGTGGGTCGGTGGCGGTCTTGGTCACAACTGGTGGCCAACAGTTGTAACCAACACCGCCACCGACCCACATAGAATACCATCGCACAGTGGTATCAGACCAACCACAATCAGCCAGCCCTCAAACCAAACCCTTCGACTTAGAAGAACGTGAAACTGCAATGGGAAAGTTGAAACCCGGAAAAGCAGCAGGGATTGATGGCATACTGGCAGAAATGATACAGCACCTGGGACCTATCGCAAGGACCTGGCTTGTGGGGATGCTGAACACATGCATAGCACAGAAAACCATCCCTTCTGTTTGGAAAAAGGCTGGAGTAGTTGCAATCCCTAAACCTGGCAAAGACCCATTATCCCCGAAGAGCTACCGACCCATTTCCCTCCTCTGCATCACCTACAAGCTCTATGAGAGGCACTACAATTTCTGAACAGACTATATTTACATCAATATGTCTGGGTCCCCACCTACTCACTCAGGGTTGACGTGTCACACCTGCAGTGATGGGAGGGGCACCAAAATGTGGTATTTTGATTGTTTAATGGGGGCACTCCCTTAGTATAAAAGTGTATGTTTTGTGTACACATGACCTGATGAAGATCAAATGGATCGAAACGCTGTCAGTATTTCAACAAAGAACGTCTTTCTTATACCTGTGGTGTGCGGGCTCCATCCAATACCTACACCAGTTGTGATGCAACAGAGTTTGCTGTGACCGTTGTGAATTATGGGTGGTGTGGTTTTTGCCAAGACGGTGGATTGTGGCCCATGCCTTCCTGCTGTTATTTGACATGTTGGTGTTCTCTATATCTTTTCGTCCTGGGCATGACGTTAAACTGTTCCGTTCGAGAGGACCAGCGACCCTCGAATGTAAACGGCCACGAAAGGAAATTATGTGTGTGTGAGGTGTTCTCTATAGGTTGGGTTTCAGGTGGTTGTATTGTAGTAGCTTGACATTTCTTGGAGGGCACTTTCAAGGACAGACTCAATCTTCTGGAAGTCTGCTTGTTGGGTCGTAATGCAGAGGTTGTCGGCGTAGATGAAACGCTGGCATTAGGCATTGGGTAGTGGCTGGTCGTTTGTGTAGATATTGAAAAGGAGGGGGGCGAGCACGCTACCTTGTTGGAGGCCGTTCTTTTGGGCTTTCTATTTACTCCTCTGGTCATTTAACTGGACATAGAAGCGCCTGTTGTTGAGGAGGCTTTTCCTGACCATTGTGCGGTGTTGGACAGTGTCGTAGGCAGCAGAGAGATCTCTGAATGCTGCTCCAGTTATTTGTTTCCCCTCAAACCCATCCTCAATGTGTTGGGTGAGGTTGAGCTCTGTCCAGCACAGGAGCGGCTGGGACGGAAACCAGCTTGGTCTTTAGTCAGCTTGGTATCTATGAGTGGCAACAAGGCGTTGGAGTAGCAGCTTCTCATATAGCCTTGTAGGTGATGCAGAGGGAAATGGGTCGGTAGCTCTTTGTGGATAATGGGTCTTTGCCAGGTTTAGGGATTGCAACCACTTTGGCCTTTTCCCAGACAGAAGGGATGGTTTTCTGTGCTATGCATGTGTTCAGCATCCCCACAAGCCAGGTCTTTGCGTTGGGTCCCAGGTGCTGTAACATTTCTGCCAGTAGGTCATCAATCCCTGCTGCTTTTCCGGGTTTCAACTTTCCCATTGCAGTTTCAAGTTCTTCTAGGTCGAAGGGTTTGGTTTGAGGGCTGGCTGATTGTGGTTGGTCTGATACCACTGTGCGATGGTATTCTCCTGTGGGTCGGTGGCGGTCTTGGTCACAACTGGTGGCCAACAGTTGTAACCAACACCGCCACCGACCCACATAGAATACCATCGCACAGTGGTATCAGACCAACCACAATCAGCCAGCCCTCAAACCAAACCCTTCGACTTAGAAGAACGTGAAACTGCAATGGGAAAGTTGAAACCCGGAAAAGCAGCAGGGATTGATGGCATACTGGCAGAAATGATACAGCACCTGGGACCTATCGCAAGGACCTGGCTTGTGGGGATGCTGAACACATGCATAGCACAGAAAACCATCCCTTCTGTTTGGAAAAAGGCTGGAGTAGTTGCAATCCCTAAACCTGGCAAAGACCCATTATCCCCGAAGAGCTACCGACCCATTTCCCTCCTCTGCATCACGTCTTTCTTATACCTGTGGTGTGCGGGCTCCATCCAATACCTACACCAGTTGTGATGCAACAGAGTTTGCTGTGACCATTGTGAATTATGGGTGGTGTGGTCTTTGCCAAGACGGTGGATTGTGGCCCATGCCTTCCTGCTGTTATTTGTCATTATGGTGTTCTCTATATCTTTTCGTCCTGGGCATGACGTTAAACTGTTCCGTTCGAGAGGACCGGCGACCCTCGAATGTAAACGGCCACGAAAGGAAACTGTGTGTGTGAGGTGTTCTCTATCATTTCATTCCAGACTTCACTGTCTATCTCCTGTGTTTTCCATTCATCTTGAGCGTTACACAGTCGTCTGATGTGCGGGGACAGGTGCCGGCTAGCGCATAAAGGCACGGACGGGACAGGTGTTGTCTTGACCCATCCCGTGATGATGCGACAGGTGTCATTTAGGGCTGTGTCGACCAATTTGGTGTGACGTGATCGGCTCCAGCTTGAGCAGGCATACTCTGCTGTAGAGAAAGACAGGGCCATGGCAGTTGCACGGATTGTTTGTGGGTCTGCGCCCCACTTGGGAGTTCACTAGTTTTCACAGGATGTTATTGTGGGTGTTGACCGTGGCTTTTGTGTTCTCCAGGTGTTTTTTTGAAGAAGAGTGTCCTGTCCAGTGTAACTCCAAGATACATGGGGTGGGTATGGTTGGAGAGTTTGTGACCATCCCAAGTGACGCTCAGTTCTTTTCTCGCGTCTCGGTTCCTCAGGTGGAAGCTGCATAGTTGGGTTTGTGTGTCTTTCTTTTTCTGTCTTTCTTTCTTAGGACGGAGATCAACGTAGACGCCATAGGAAGGCTCAACACTAGCCGATGCCCCTAGAGATCCATCCCAAAGCTTCCCTCAGGGAGCACAGCAAGCCAGCTAGCCAGCAAGCGTGCCCAGTCAGCCAACGTAGCCAGTCAGCTCCGCCAGTCAGCCAGTGTAGAAAGTCAGGCTGCCAAGCCAGAGCATATCAGCCCTTGCAGTCAGCCATTGCAGCCATACCAGCCTTGCTCAGTCAGCTCAGCCAGGCCTCTCTTGAGGCCTGGCTCTCTGTCTGCCTGGCCCGGTCTGCCCTGCCCTGCCTTGCAGCAACAGAACCAGCCTTTCTGGAAAGCCAGCCAGCTCAGAATGCGAGCTGAGCAAGCCAGTGCAGCAGCAAGCCCAGACTAGGTTACCGCAGCCTTACTGTGCAGCCACAGCCACTCAGTCTAGACCAGCAGGAGCTGGCCAGGCTCCAACCCTTGCAGCGCAGCCTTAGGCCGGACAGTCCCCCTGCCTGCACTTTGTTGCCTTCCTGGCCTGTCTGCCTGCCTAGGCGCCTCGGTCTTCCTGTCTGTCTGCCTTGGCCTGCCAGTCTGAAACTGGTTTAGACTAACTGCGTGCTTGCCAGCTGCGCTGGCTTGCTGAGCTCGTATTCTGAGCTGGCTGGCTTGCCAGCAAGGCTGGTTCTGTTGCTGCAAGGCAGGGCGGGGCAGACCGGGCCAGGCAGACAGAGAGCCAGGCCTCGAGAGAGGCCTGGCTGAGCTGACTGAGCAAGGCTGGTATGGCTACAATGGTTGACTGCAAGGGCTGATGTGCGCTGGCTTGGCAGCCTGACTTTCTACACTGGCTGACTGGCGGAGCTGGCTGGCTGCGTTGGCTGACTGGGCGGGCTTGCTGGCTAGCTGGCTTGCTGGACTCCCTGAGGGAAGCTTTGGGATGGATCTCTAGGGGCATCGGCTTGTGTTGAGCCTTCCAACGGCGTCTACCTTGATCTTCGTCCTAAGAAAGAAAGACAGAAAAAGAAACACAAACTCAACTATGCAGCTTCCACATGAGGAAGGCAGGCAGGCACGCAGGCAGGCACAAGCTGCCTGCGTGCTTGCTTCGCCCTCCAGTTGCTGCTCCAGTTATTTGTTTTCCCTCAAACCCATCCTCAATGTGTTGGGTGAGGTTGAGCTCTGTCCAGCACAGGACGGGACGGAAACCAGCTTGGTCTTTAGTCAGCTTGGTGTCTATGAGTGGTATGAGGCGTTGGAGTAGCAGCCTCTCTTGTAGGTGATGCAGAGGAGGGAAATGGGTCGGTAGCTCTTTGAGGATGATGGGTCTTTGCCAGGTTTGGGGATTGCAACCACTTTGGCTTTTCTCCAGACAGAAGGGATGGTTTTCTGTGCCATGCATGTGTTCAGCATCCCCACGAGCCAGGTCTTTGCGTTAGGTTCCAGGTGCTGTATAATTTCTGCCAGTATGTCATCAATCCCTGCTGCTTTTCCGGGTTTCAACTTTCCCATTGCAGTTTTGAGTTCTTCTAGGTCGAAGGGTTTGGTTTGAGGGCTGGCTGATTGTGGTTGGTCTGATACCACTGTGCGATGGTATTCTCCTGTGGGTCGTGGCGGTGTTGGTTACGACTGTTGGCCACCAGTTGTGATGCAACAGAGTTCGCTGTGACCGTTGTGAATTATGGGTGGCTCCCTGAGGTCCTTGATCGCCATTGGGTCCAACAGTGGTCATTGAAGCGTGCACACACATGCACACATGCACCTACACACACAGGGGCACATGCGTATGCACACCTGGACCTTTAAATGAACAACAACACAAAAACTAAGGCACTGGTGTCGGACTTCTGGTTTACCGGAACGGGGTTCAACTCCCTGCAGTGCCCTGCTCAATGTGTTGTATTTCATTCATTGGTCCATGGTCTCAGGTCATTGAGCGGCGCGCTATAGTGTGCGATTCTTCATCATTGTTGAGGATTTTTTAAAGGTGAAAATCAAGGAAAAGCAAAAGGCTATAGTCCATGGTCACGGACCGCATACTGGTCAAGGTCATTTATACTGGTGAAGATCATTTGCTAGTCTTCTAAAGGTCATTTATACTGGTGAAGATCATTTACTAGTCTTCTAAAGGTCATTTATACTGGTCAAGGTCAATTACTAGTCTCATGAAGGTAATTTATACTGGTCAGTCATATACTGGTCACGGTCATTTCTACTGGTGAAGGTCATTTATACTGGTCAAGGTCATTTGTACTTGTCAAGGTCATTTATACTGGTCAAGGTCATTTACTAGTCTTATTGAAGGTAATTTATACTGCTCAAGGTCATTGATATTGGTCAAGGTCATTAAGTGGCACGCTATAGTGCGCGATTCTTCATCATTGTTGAGGATTTGAAAAAAGGTTAAATTGCAGAAAAGCGAAAGGCTAAAGTCCATGGTCACGGAGGGCATACTATAGTATGTTGTTTTTCTTTTTTTTTGGTGGTGTGCAGGCTCCATCCAATAACTACACCAGTTGTGATGCAATAGAGTTTGCTGTGACCGTTGTGAATTATGGGTGGTGTGGTCTTTGCCAAGACGGTGGATTGTGGCCCATGCCTTCCTGCTGTTATTTGTCATGTTGGTGTTCTCTATATCTTTTCGTCCTGGGCATGACGTTAAACTGTTCCGTTCGAGAGGACCGTCGACCCTCGAATGTAAACAGGTGTTGGGACAGGGTCAGGTGTTGTCTTGATGCATCCTATGATGATGCCACAGGTGTCATTTAGGGCTGTGTCGACCAATTTGGTGTGACGGGATAGGCTTGTAGGTGATGCAGAGGAGGGAAATGGGTCGGTAGCTCTTTGGGGATAATGGGTCTTTGCCAGGTTTAGGGATTGCAACCACTTTGGCCTTTTTCCAGACAGAAGGGATGGTTTTCTGTGCTATGCATGTGTTCAGCATCCCCACAAGCCAGGTCTTTCCGTTAGGTCCCAGGTGCTGTATCATTTCTGCTAGTAGGTCATCAATCCCTGCTGCTTTTCCGGGTTTCAACTTTCCCATTGCAGTTTCACGTTCTTCTAGGTCGAAGGGTTTGGTTTGAAGGCTGGCTGATTGTGGTTGGTCTGATACCACTGTGCGATGGTATTCTCCTGTGGGTTGGTGGCGGTCTTGGTCACAACTGGTGGCCAACAGTTGTAACCAACACCGCCACCGACCCACATAGAATACCATCGCACAGTGGTATCAGACCAACCATAATCAGCCATCACTCAAACCAAACCCTTCGACCTAGAAGAACTTGAAACTGCAATGGGAAAGTTGAAACCCGGAAAAGCAGCAGGGATTGATGACCTACTGGCAGAAATGATACAGCACCTGGGACCTAACTCAAGGCCCTGGCTTGTGGGGATGCTGAACACATGCACAGCACAGAAAACCACCCCTTCTGTCTGGAAAAAGGCCAAAGTGGTTGCATTCCCTAAACCTGGCAAAGACCCATTATCCCCGAAGAGCTACCGACCCATTTCCCTCCTCTGCATCACGTCTTTCTTATACCTGTGGTGTGCAGGCTCCATCCAATACCTACACTAGTTGTGATGCAACAGAATTTGCTGTAACTGTTGTGAATTATGGGTGGTGTGGTCTTTGCCAAGACGGTGGATTGTGGCCCATGCCTTCCTGCTGTTATTTGTCATTTGTCATTATGGTGTTCTCTATATCTTTTCGTCCTGGGCATGACGTTAAACTGTTCCGTTCGAGAGGACCGGCGACCCTCGAATGTAAACGGCCACGAAAGGAAACTGTGTGTGTGAGGTGTTCTCTATCATTTCATTCCAGACTTCACTGTCTATCTCCTGTGTTTTCCATTCATCTTGAGCGTTACACAGTCGTCTGATGTGCGGGGGGAGGTGCCGGCTAGCGCATAAAGGCACGGACGGGACAGGTGTTGTCTTGACCCATCCCGTGATGATGCGACAGGTGTCATTTAGGGCTGTGTCTACCAATTTGGTGTGACGTGATCGGCTCCAGCTTGAGCAGGCATACTCTGCTGTAGAGAAAGACAGGGCCATGGCAGTTGCACGGATTGTTTGTGGGTCTGCGCCCCACTTGGGAGTTCACTAGTTTTCACAGGATGTTATTGTGGGTGTTGACCGTGGCTTTTGTGTTCTCCATGTGTTTTTTTGAAGAAGAGTGTCCTGTCCAGTGTAACTCCAAGATACATGGGGTGGGTATGGTTGGAGAGTTTGTGACCATCCCAAGTGACGCTCAGTTCTTTTCTCGCGTCTCGGTTCCTCAGGTGGAAGCTGCATAGTTGGGTTTGTGTGTCTTTCTTTTTCTGTCTTTCTTTCTTAGGACGGAGATCAAGGTAGACGCCATAGGAAGGCTCAACACTAGCCGATGCCCCTAGAGATCCATCCCAAAGCTTCCCTCAGGGAGCACAGCAAGCCAGCTAGCCAGCAAGCCTGCCCAGTCAGCCAACGCAGCCAGTCAGCTCCGCCAGTCAGCCAGTGTAGAAAGTCAGGCTGCCAAGCCAGAGCATATCAGCCCTTGCAGCCAGCCATTGCAGCCATACCAGCCTTGCTCAGTCAGCTCAGCCAGGCCTCTCTTGAGGCCTGGCTCTCTGTCTGCCTGGCCCGGTCTGCCCTGCCCTGCCTTGCAGCAACAGAACCAGCCTTTCTGGAAAGCCAGCCAGCTCAGAATGCGAGCTGAGCAAGCCAGTGCAGCAGCAAGCCCAGACTAGGTTACCGCAGCCTTACTGTGCAGCCACAGCCACTCAGTCTAGACCAGCAGGAGCTGGCCAGGCTCCAACCCTTGCAGCGCAGCCTTAGGCCGGACAGTCCCCCTGCCTGCACTTTGTTGCCTTCCTGGCCTGTCTGCCTGCCTAGGCGCCTCGGTCTTCCTGTCTGTCTGCCTTGGCCTGCCAGTCTGAAACTGGTTTAGACTAACTGCGTGCTTGCCAGCTGCGCTGGCTTGCTGAGCTCGTATTCTGAGCTGGCTGGCTTGCCAGCAAGGCTGGTTCTGTTGCTGCAAGGCAGGGCGGGGCAGACCGGGCCAGGCAGACAGAGAGCCAGGCCTCAAGAGAGGCCTGGCTGAGCTGACTGAGCAAGGCTGGTATGGCTACAATGGTTGACTGCAAGGGCTGATGTGCGCTGGCTTGGCAGCCTGACTTTCTACACTGGCTGACTGGCGGAGCTGGCTGGCTGCGTTGGCTGACTGGGCGGGCTTGCTGGCTAGCTGATTTGCTGGACTCCCTGAGGGAAGCTTTGGGATGGATCTCTAGGGGCATCGGCTTGTGTTGAGCCTTCCAACGGCGTCTACCTTGATCTTCGTCCTAAGAAAGAAAGACAGAAAAAGAAACACACACACAAACTCAACTATGCAGCTTCCACATGAGGAAGGCAGGCAGGCACGCAGGCAGGCACAAGCTGCCTGCGTGCTTGCTTCGCCCTCCAGTTGCTGCTCCAGTTATTTGTTTTCCCTCAAACCCATCCTCAATGTGTTGGGTGAGGTTGAGCTCTGTCCAGCACAGGACGGGACGGAAACCAGCTTGGTCTTTAGTCAGCTTGGTGTCTATGAGTGGTATGAGGTGTTGGAGTAGCAGCCTCTCTTGTAGGTGATGCAGAGGAGGGAAATGGGTCGGTAGCTCTTTGAGGATGATGGGTCTTTGCCAGGTTTGGGGATTGCAACCACTTTGACCTTTCTCCAGACAGAAGGGATGGTTTTCTGTGCCATGCATGTGTTCAGCATCCCCACGAGCCAGGTCTTTGCGTCAGGTTCCAGGTGCTGTATAATTTCTGCCAGTATGCCATCAATCCCTGCTGCTTTTCCGGGTTTCGAGTTCTTCTAGGTCGAATGGTTTGGTTTGAGGGCTGGCTGATTGTGGTTGGTCTGATACCACTGTGCGATGGTATTCTCCTGTGGGTCGGCGGCGGTGTTGGTTACGACTGTTGGCCACCAGTTGTGATGCAACAGAGTTTGCTGTGACCGTTGTGAATTATGGGTGGCTCCCTGAGGTCCTTGATCGCCATTGGGTCCAACAGTGGTCATTGAAGCGTGCACACACACATGCACACATGCACCTACACACGCACAGGCGCACATGCGTATGCACACCTGGACCTTTAAATGAACAACAACACAAAAACTAAGGCACTGGTGTCGGACTTCTGGTTTACCGGAACGGGGTTCAACTCCCTGCAGTGCCCTGCTCAATGTGTTGTATTTCATTCATTGGTCCATGGTCTCAGGTCATTGAGCGGCGCGCTATAGTGCGCGATTCTTCATCATTGTTGAGGATTTTTTAAAGGTGAAAATCAAGGAAAAGCAAAAGGCTATAGTCCATGGTCACGGACCGCATACTGGTCAAGGTCATTTATACTGGTGAAGATCATTTACTAGTCTTATAAAGGTCATTTATACTGGTCAAGGTCATTTACTAGTCTCATGAAGGTCATGTATACTGGTCACAGTCATATACTGGTCACGGTCATTTCTACTGGTGAAGGTCATTTATACTGGTCAAGGTCATTTGTACTTGTCAAGGTCATTTATACTGGTCAAGGTCATTTACTAGTCTTATTGAAGGTAATTTATACTGCTCAAGGTCATTGATATTGGTCAAGGTCATTAAGTGGCACGCTATAGTGCACGATTCTTCATCATTGTTGAGGATTTGAAAAAAGGTTAAATCGCAGAAAAGCGAAAGGCTAAAGTCCATGGTCA
This sequence comes from Protomyctophum parallelum, assembly GCF_964188405.1. Taxonomy (NCBI): domain Eukaryota; kingdom Metazoa; phylum Chordata; class Actinopteri; order Myctophiformes; family Myctophidae; genus Protomyctophum; species Protomyctophum parallelum. The sequence continues at coordinate 13,805,857 of NC_139713.1, forward strand.
CGGAGGGCATACTATAGTATGTTGTTTTTCTTTTTTTGGTGGTGTGCGGGCTCCATCCAATAACTACACCAGTTGTGATGCAATAGAGTTTGCTGTGACCGTTGTGAATTATGGGTGGTGTGGTCTTTGCCAAGACGGTGGATTGTGGCCCATGCCTTCCTGCTGTTATTTGTCATGTTGGTGTTCTCTATATCTTTTCGTCCTGGGCATGACGTTAAACTGTTCCGTTCGAGAGGACCGGCGACCCTCGAATGTAAACAGCCACGAAAGGAAACTATGTGTGTGTGAGGTGTTCTATCATTTCATTCCAGTACTACTACTTTGGGTTAGGGCATTAACCAAACGTGATTTTTGATAGTCGACTCGACTACCATCAAAATCGATTTATAGTCGATTAGTCGGCGGTAAAATATGATATTTATTCCATCCAATCAAGCATTAAAACATCGTGTTATGAAACAGCCAGCGAGCGAAGCAAAACAGAGCGGTGAATGCACTATCAATGCAGGCCGAGTGGAATAGTGTGGCGACACACTTCCTATGGGCTATAGTTCCAAACATTGGAACTATCCCATTGAGATAGAATGAGCACTTCCGCATTCCATTGTTACAGTGGGAGTCAACGCGAGTGTTGCCACTCTTACTAGATTACGCTGAATGCCGCTCTGATTGGCCGAAAGTAGCTCAGCTGTTTCAAGTCAAAGTTGCAAGTCCACAATGACTCACGGATGGACGCGTTGTGAGCTTGTAGATCTGCTATTTTTTATGCACAAGACCGTTCTATGGAGAAGCATAGCATGTTACGTTGTTCACAATGTTTGGAGAGTGGAGAGAGACTGGAGCAATGAACCATGCGATGTTTTTCATACAACCCTAAATGTTCAACAACAAGTTACAATCACAGTTCCTTTGGTTTTTAGAAGGAGCTACAAGCAAGGAGGAGGTTTGCTAGCTAGCAGGCTGCCAGGCTATGAATCAGATGATCAACTACTTAACTCCATCGCGAGTCTTTTGCGGCTACGTATTAGAACTATGATCGTGCGGCATCGCTGTTTGTTTTTAATAATGCCACACGCAGCACGCAGACTTTTGTTGGATAAGCATGAAGAAACATGAAATCACGGCAAGAGCTACTGTAGTTTGACTGTCACCAAACTGGATACTATTGGGCAGAGCGAGGAGGAACTCCTGCTATACTTTACTGTACCGGACGACGACACGTCTCCAATCTAACTTGTTGAACAAACTACAGTAATAAACTCACCAATAGTAAAAGTATTTACACACTGTAGTTGTCCCCATTGATCTTATGAGCCTATGAGGCATATCACATATGCTTTTCCCAAAGAAAAACTGTCTTGACTGCTGCTAGTGCCACCGCCGATACGCCGCCCACCACACCTACACGAGTCAGACGAGTGAGGGTGACGGCAAAACCCACGTACAGTAGGCTTGTATGATATGAAAACAATCAGCCAGGAATGGATTAGTACTGAAGTTGGCGAACTACCAACAAAACAACCGAGCTCACAGCTGCATGCCTGCATGTCTGCTGTAGAAAAGCAAAAAAAAAAAAAAAAAATCATAAAAAATATTAAAAATAATTAAAAATAATATTAGCGAATAATCGGATGTCAATTAACAGTGTCGACTAGTGTTTTGCTAGTCGACTAGTCGACTATTCGATTATTATGTTAATGCCCTACTTTGGGTAGTGGCTGGACGTTTGTGTAGATATTGAAAAGGAGGGGGCGAGCAGGCTACCATGTGGTAGGCCGTTCTTTTGGGCTTTCCATTTACTCCTCTGGTCATTTAACTGGACATAGAAGCGCCTGTTGTTGAGGAGGCTTTTCCTGACCATTGTGCGGTGTTGGACAGTGTCGTAGGCAGCAGAGAGATCTCTGAATGCTGCTCCAGTTATTTGTTTTCCCTCAAACCCATCCTCAATGTGTTGGGTGAGGTTGAGCTCTGTCCAGCACAGGATGGGACGGAAACCAGCTTGGTCTTTAGTCAGCTTGGTGTCTATGAGTGGTATGAGGCGTTGGAGTAGCAGCCACTCTTGTAGGTGATGCAGAGGAGGGAAATGGGTCGGTAGCTCTTTGGGGGTGATGGGTCTTTGCCAGGTTTGGGGATTGCAACCACTTTGGCCTTTCTCCAGACAGAAGGGATGTTTTCTGTGCCATGCATTTATTCAGTATCCCCACGAGCCAGGTCTTTGCGTTAGGTCCCAGGTGCTGTATCATTTCTGCCAGTATGTCATCAATCCCTGCTGCTTTCCGGGTTTCAACTTTCCCATTGCAGTTTCGAGTTCTTCTAGGTCGAAGGGTTTGGTTTGAGGGCTGGCTGATTGAGGTTGGTCTGATACCACTGTGTGATGGTATTCTCCTGTGGGTCGGTGGCGGTGTTGGTCACAACTGGTGGCCAACAGTCGTAACCAACACCGCCACCGACCCACATAGAATACCATCGCACAGTGGTATCAGACCAACCACAATCAGCCAGTCCTCAAACCAAACCCTTCGACCTAGAATAACTTGAAACTGCAATGGGAAAGTTGAAACCCGGAAAAGCAGCAGGGATTGATGACATGCTGGAAGAAATGATACAGCACCTGGGACCTAGCGCAAAGACCTGGCTTGTGGGGATGCTGAACACGTGCATGGCACAGAAAACCATCCCTTCTGTCTGGAGAAAGGCCAAAGTGGTTGCAATCCCTAAACCTGGCAAAGACCCATTATCCCCAAAGAGCTACCGACCCATTTCCTTCCTCTGCATCACCTACAAGCTCTATGAGAGGCACTAACATTTCTGAACAGACTATATTTACATCAATATGTCTGGGTCCCCACATACTCACTCAGGGTTGACGTGTCACACCTGCAGTGATGGGAGGGGCACCAAAATGTGGTGTTTTGATTGGTTGATGGGGGCACTCCCTTAGTATAAAAGTGTATGTTTTGTGTACTGTACACATGACCTGATGAAGATCAAATAGATCGAAACGTTGTCAGTATTTCAATACAGAACGTTTTTTTTACACCTGTGATGTGCGGGCTCCATCCAATACCTACACCAGTTGTGATGCAACAGAGTTTGCTGTGACCGTTGTGAATTATGGGTGGTGTGGTCTTTGCCAAGACGGTGGATTGTGGCTCATGCCTTCCTGCTGTTATTTGTCATGTTGGTGTTCTCTATATCTTTTCGTCCTGGGCATGACGTTAAACTGTTCCGTTCGAGAGGACCGGCAACCCTCGAATGTAAACAGGAGTAGCAGCCTCTCTTGTAGGTGATGCAGAGGAGGGAAATGGGTCGGTAGCTCTTTGGGGATGATGGGTCTTTGCCAGGTTTGGGGATTGCAACCACTTTGGCCTTTCTCCAGACAGAAGGGATGGTTTTCTGTGCCATGCATGTATTCAGTATCCCCACGAGCCAGGTCTTTGCGTTAGGTCCCAGGTGCTGTATCATTTCTGCCAGTATGTCATCAATCCCTGCTGCTTTTCCGGGTTTCAACTTTCCCATTGCAGTTTCGATTTCTTCTAGGTCGAACGGTTTGGTTTGAGGGCTGGCTGATTGAGGTTGGTCTGATACCACTGTGCGATGGTATTCTCCTGTGGGTCGGTGGCGGTTTTTCGCGTCTCGGTTCCTCAGGTGCAAGCTGCATAGTTGGGTTTGTGTGTGTCTTTCTTTTTCTGTCTTTCTTTCTTAGGACGGAGATCAAGGTAGACGCCGTTGGAAGGCTCAACACAAGCCGATGCCCCTAGAGATCCATCCCAAAGCTTCCCTCAGGGAGTTCAGCAAGCCAGCTAGCCAGCAAGCCTGCCCAGTCAGCGAAGGCAGCCAGTTGGCTCCGCCAGTCAGCCAGTGTAGAAAGTCAGGCTGCCAAGCCAGAGCATATCAGCCGTTGCAGTCAGCCACTGCAGCCATACCAGCCTTGCTCAGTCAGCTCAGCCAGGCCTCTCTCGAGGCCTGGCTCTCTGTCTGCCTGGCCCGGTCTGCCCTGCCCTGCCTTGCAGCAACAGAACCAGCCTTTCTGGCAAGCCAGCCAGCTCAGAATGCGAGCTGAGCAAGCCAGTGCAGCAGCAAGCCCAGACTAGGTTACCGCAGCCTTACTGTGCAGCCACAGCCACTCAGCCAAGACCAGCAGGAGCTGGCCAGGCTCCAACCCTTGCAGCGCAGCCTTAGGCCGGATAGTCCCCCTGCCTGCACTTTGTTGCCTTCCTGGCCTGTCTGCCTGCCTAGGCGCCTCGGTCTTCCTGTCTGTCTGCCTTGGCCTGCCTGTCTGAAACTGGTTTAGACTAACTGCGTGCTTGCCAGCTGCGTTGGCTTGCTGAGCTCGTATTCTGAGCTGGCTGGCTTGCTAGCAAGGCTGGTTCTGTTGCTGCAAGGCAGGGCAGGGCAGACCGGGCCAGGCAGACAGAGAGCCAGGCCTCGAGAGAGGCCTGGCTGAGCTGACTGAGCAAGGCTGGTATGGCTGCAATGGCGGACTGCAAGGGCTGATATGCTCTGGCTTGTCAGCCTGACTTTCTACACTGGCTGACTGGCGGAGCTGGCTGGCTGCGTTGGCTGACTGGGCGGGCTTGCTGGCTAGCTGGTTTGCTGGGCTCCCTGAGGGAAGCTTTGGGATGGATCTCTAGGGGCATCGGCTTGTGTTGAGCCTTCCAACGGCGTCTACCTTGATCTTCATCCTAAGAAAGACAGACAGAAAAAGAAAGACACACACAAAGTCAACTATGCAGTTTCCACATGAGGAAGGCAGGCAGGAAGGCAGGCAGGCACGCAGGCAGGAACAAGCTGCCTGCGTGCTTGCTTCGCCCTCCCGGTTGCTGCTCCAGTTATTTGTTTTCCCTCAAACCCATCCTCAATGTGTTGGGTGAGGTTGAGCTCTGTCCAGCACAGGACGGGACGGAAACCAGCTTGGTCTTTAGTCAGCTTGGTGTCTATGAGTGGTATGAGGCGTTGGAGTAGCAGCCTCTCTTGTAGGTGATGCAGAGGAGGGAAATGGGTCGGTAGCTCTTTGAGGATGATGGGTCTTTGCCAGGTTTGGGGATTGCAACCACTTTGACCTTTCTCCAGACAGAAGGGATGGTTTTCTGTGCCATGCATGTGTTCAGCATCCCCACGAGCCAGGTCTTTGCGTTAGGTTCCAGGTGCTGTATAATTTCTGCCAGTATGTCATCAATCCCTGCTGCTTTTCCGGGTTTCGAGTTCTTCTAGGTCGAATGGTTTGGTTTGAGGGCTGGCTGATTGTGGTTGGTCTGATACCACTGTGCGATGGTATTCTCCTGTGGGTCGGCGGCGGTGTTGGTTACGACTGTTGGCCACCAGTTGTGATGCAACAGAGTTTGCTGTGACCGTTGTGAATTATGGGTGGCTCCCTGAGGTCCTTGATCGCCATTGGGTCCAACAGTGGTCATTGAAGCGTGCACACACACATGCACACATGCACCTACACACGCACAGGCGCACATGCGTATGCACACCTGGACCTTTAAATGAACAACAACACAAAAACTAAGGCACTGGTGTCGGACTTCTGGTTTACCGGAACGGGGTTCAACTCCCTGCAGTGCCCTGCTCAATGTGTTGTATTTCATTCATTGGTCCATGGTCTCAGGTCATTGAGCGGCGCGCTATAGTGCGCGATTCTTCATCATTGTTGAGGATTTTTTAAAGGTGAAAATCGCGGAAAAGTGAAGGGCTATAGTCTATGGTGTCGGACTGCATACTGGTCAAGGTAATTTATACTGGTCAAGGTAATTTACACTGATCAAGGTCAGTCTGCTCCGCCCTGCCTTGCAGCAACAGAACCAGCCTTTCTGGCAAGCCAGCCAGCTCAGAATGCGAGCTGAGCAAGCCAGAGGTTGGGTGAGGTTGAGCTCTGTCCAGCACAGGAGCGGCCGGGACGGAAACCAGCTTGGTCTTTAGTCAGCTTGGTGTCTATGAGTGGCATGAGGCGTTGGAGTAGCAGCCTCTCTTGTAGGTGATGCAGAGGAGGGAAATGGGTCGGTAGCTCTTTGGGGATGATGGGTCTTTGCCAGGTTTGGGGATTGCAACCACTTTGGCCTTTCTCCAGACAGAAGGGATGGTTTTCTGTGCCATGCATTTATTCAGTATCCCCACGAGCCAGGTATTTGCATTAGGTCCCAGGTGCTCAACTTTCCCATTGCAGTTTCGAGTTATTCTAGGTCGAAGGGTTTGGTTTGAGGGCTGGCTGATTGTGGTTGGTCTGATACCACTGTGCGATGGTATTCTCCTGTGGGTCGGCGGCTCCGCCAGTCAGCCAGTGTAGAAAGTCAGGCTGACAAGCCTGAGGTCCTTGATCCCCATGGGGTCCAACAGTGGTCATTGAAGCGTGCACACACGCACGCACACACACATGCACCTACACACGCACGGGCGCACATGTGCATGCACACGCTAACCAAATGTAACTCTGAGAGTGTAACACATGTAACCAAATGGACCCTTACAGCTCTAACTCTGAGAGTATATATGGTGGCCGACGGGCACGTACAGGTCTAGTGTAACCAAATGGACCATTTGGTCCATGTCTGTAAGTCTGAGAGTGTAACACATGTAACCAAATGGACCCTTACAGGTCTGTCATTCTGAGAGTGTAACACATGTAACCAAATAGACCCTTACAGGTCTTTAACTCTGAGAGTGTAACACATGTAACCAAATTGACCCTTACAGGTCCAACACTGGTTATCGAAGCATGTACACACGCACGCACGTGTAACCAAATGGATCCTTACAGATCCAACACTGTTTTTTGTTAATCATCGAATGAAATGTGGGAGGTCGGCAAAAGAGAAAGTTTAAAAAATCAAAGCAAAGGTAATTCGAAAATGTTATTTTTGTGCTTTTGTGTTTCTCTTCTTTATACATTACTTTACTGTTTGAAATGTAAAATTTACATTTCAACGAAAGGACCTGTAAAGAACAACACAAAACCTAAGGCACTGGTGTCGTACTTCTGGTTTACCGGAACGGGGTTCAACTCCCTGCAGTGCCCTGCTCAATGTGTTGTATTTCCATGGTTCATTGAACGGGGTTCAACTCCCTGCAGTGCCCTGCTCAATGTGTTGTATTTACATGGTTCATTGAACGGGGTTCAACTCCCTGCAGTGCCCTGCTCAATGTGTTGTATTTACATGGTTCATTGAACGGGGTTCAACTCCCTGCAGTGCCCTGCTCAATGTGTTGTATTTACATGGTTCATTGAACGGGGTTCAACTCCCTGCAGTGCCCTGCTCAATGTGTTGTATTTACATGGTTCATTGGTCCATGGTCTCAGAGGTCATTGAGCGGCGCGCTATAGTGCGCGATTCTTCATCATTGTTGAGGATTTTAAAAAAGGTGAAAATCGCGGAAAAGTGAAGGGCTATAGTCTATGGTGTCGGACTGCATACTGGTCAAGGTAATTTATACTGGTCAAGGTAATTTACACTGATCAAGGTCATTTATACTGGTCAAGGTCATTTATACTGATCAAGGTCATTTATACTGGTGAAGGTCATTTATACTGATCAAGGTCATTTATACTGGTGAAGGTCATTTATACATGTCAAGGTCATTAATCCATGGTCTCGGAGGTCATACAATAGTATGTCGTTTTTTTTCGATTTCGGAGGATTTGAAAAAAAAAAGGTGAAAATCGCGGAAAAGAGAAAGGCTATATATAGTCCATGGTCACGGACCGCATACTGGTCAAGGTCATTTATACTGGTCAAGGTCATTTATACTGGTCAAGGTCATATATACTGGTGAAGGTCATATATACTGGTGAAGGTCATTTACTAATCTTATGAAGGTCATTTATACTGCTCAAGGTCAGTGATTGATTGATTGATTGTCGAATTACATTTCAAGCACAAACTCAATACTAAAAAGTTCCAGCATGTGTCTCCACAGTAAGCTGAATAACAAAGTGTGAATGTAGTTTCTAGGTGAAAGTGATTTTTAAATTTCCCCATTGACATGAATGGGAAAAGGCAAAAATTCACATTCAAGTATTTGTTCCTCGGAGACTGTAATCACTATAGTTACAAAACTTTTAGGGATAATTCAACATTATCCCTAAAATTATTTAACCCTAAAATTGTATCGGTCGGCCTCATGGTGGCGCTATAACAGCCCACTTTACCTTTTGGCTTATAACTCTTGAACCGTAGGTCGTAAAATAAAAAATATTTTTTCCCTGGATTCCTTGGGTCATGACGCATCTCCCCATATAGGCCACGCCCATTTCCGCCATGATAGATTTTCCGCCATTTTGAATTTTGTCCAAAACACACTTTTTGCTTTTCCTCCTACAGATTTTGTCCAAATCTCACAGAAATCGGCACACGTGATCTCTGGACCCATCCAATTAAAACTGAACTGCAGAATTTTGAAAGTGCGTATCGTTCGGCCGTAATCGTCTTCCGAAGTTAGTAGGAGGGGCCTATATCACAAAAAATGCCATAAATCACGAACGGAATGTCCAATCCATCCCACATTTCAATCACATGTCCGGGGTGGTTCAATCAACCAAGTTCTAAAAGCAATTCCATTTTCATCCATAGGGGGCGCCGCAAATGCGAGAAATGTAACCGTTTGTCGCAAAAACATGAATTTCGGGGGTTAAATCCCCTCCGAATTACTTACGCATGATCTAAGGCGTGACTTGAAATTGTAATTGGCTGGCAATACTAGTGGGAGGGGCATATGTAAGCCACTGCGGCAACCACACTCTGCAATTTTTTTAAATTGCGAATTTTCTAGTGCTTTTATGGTGTCGTCCACTCACAGATAACAGTCTTTGTATTGAGTTGTACTTGAAATGTACTGTAATTCTGCAAACTGTTAATAAATACAATCAATCAATCAATCAATCAATTATCAATACACAAGCAAAATCGCACGCACACACACACACACACACACACACACACACACACACACACACACACTGACACACACGCACACACACGCACACGACGCCAACGAACTAGCCAATCAGGCGTTAACGTCCTTCCGGGCGATGGCATCCAGGGTCCATCCTCCCTGAGCCAAACACACGTGGATCCCCCCCAGTCAGTCAGTCAGTCAGAACAGAAACAGAAACAACAACAACATGGCAACAACAAGCCACGGGCTCACATACGACGGCTGCAATTTCTTCAGGCAGAGATTAGTGTTGTCCACGATCAGTGGGAAACGGGTGAAAATAAAGAACATACGGTCTAAAGACGACAACCCGGGGCTCCGCGGTGAGTAACATCACCAGCAACAACCAAAACAACACCGCCGCCCCACATGTGGCGCGTCCGTCCGTCGCAGTTTCTCTTCTGGGCTGGGTGGGTTAGCATGTCGGCTAAAGCTAGCTGTTACGCACTTAGGAGTTGAGATTCCCACTGACTCGCTAGGTGTGGGAAAGTAACGTTGTGTGCTCGGAACGGGTCGACGCCTGTCACGGCAAAAATGTTGGGGGTGTTCTAATTGTTTTTATTTGATTCAATAAGCATTGAATACTAGGCGAAATGGTTGGTGGAGATCAAACAGTTGCATGGTGTTGGTGGGTCAGGGACCAGGGTGGCTCGCAGACAGTGGAATCGAAACATCCTCCATTCCTCAATCTTATAAACTATAATTTTTTGTATCTCTGAATGAATACTGAACATGGATTGTGTTGACGTTATGAGGACAAACGCAACAGGTATTTTGGGATGCTCTGACCAGGTCAGCTAGGTGGGCACTGAGATCAGATTCTAAAAACGTCTAATACATCCTGACAGTTTTCTATTTTGTCCACATCTTTTAAAAGAAAAAACATTTGAAAAATGATCTAAAGTAATACATTCAACGTTTTGTTTATGCACCATTGCAACAATTTTTGTAGACCTTAATTGGCGAAAGTTCAAGCATGTTCTATTCGTGTATACTTTACCTAACTGAAAAAAAAAAATCATTTTCCAAATACTTGATGACCAATGTGACCATTGATTATTTGTTGATGCCAATTAAATCAGACTTATAGCAAGAAGAATGACTTAACATATAGCAATGCTTACTTTCTTTCTACACAGATTTTGAGGCCAGCTTCATCAGACTATTGGACAAAGTGACCAATGGGACCAGAATAGAGATCAACCAAACAGGTGAGTTCATAGTAGTACCACAGTTGGATTTCAAGCAAATGTGTAGCGAACTCTTGAATGTCAAGGACCTCCCTTTGACAACATACAAATGGACCCTTGTGGGTCCATTTGGTTCCATTTGCATGCTGTCAAGAGATTTACAGACTGGTGGAAGACAAACGGTGTTGGAAATGTAAAGGGGAAAATGGTACATTTTTACATGCTTTTTTGGGAATCTCCATGTCTTACCATTCTGGAAAGAGGTACTGGGGAAACTTGGATAATGGATGGGGCTGATACTACCAGAATGCCCAAGGTTATGTCTCTTGGGAGATGGCACGGTGCTGCCACAGGGGGTCACCAAGGCACAACATGCATTAGTGACTGCAGGTCTTATCACTGCAGCCAGGGTGATACTGAGAAACTGGAAGAGCTCTGCTACGCCAGAGATCACATACTTAGTTTAGACTAGTCTTTGTTTAGACATGGGTTAAGGTTAGGTTTAGGTGTGCTGCCCTGTGGGAGGTTTAATAGGTTTAGGGTGAGGGTTTGAGATGGGCTATAGTAGTTGTAGGACTAATGACTGGTCTAACCAATAGTCTAAACCAAAAACTGTCTAAACTAAGTACTGCACCCGACTGGACCCAGCTTATGACTGAAACTGCATCTTTCGAATACTCAATTGCCAGGAGGAACAATGTCAAAGGAAAGTTCCATGAAATATGGGACTACTTTTATTTGTATATTAAAAGGATGGTTGCATTAACAATTTGTAATTGGTAATACATTACAGATGATATAATCAGTCACTATTGTCAACAACAGAATGTGGAGGCGTGTTGTCCATTGGGCTTTTTTTTCTTTTGACTGCTAGTTGTGTTTAGTTTTTTTGTTTGTTTTCCTTGTCTTTCTTTTGTGTAAGTCATGTGTATTTTGTATGCTTTATTGTAAAATCAATTAAAAAAAGGGTCAATTTAGAACGCCTCTAGGAACCTTGAGACTAGAGTCACTGCACTGGACCGACCCCATTTGCATTTTTATCAACATTATGATTTAGGCAGCACAAATTCTCTTAAAAAGGCATATAATTCAGTTCTTACCATTTATATCCAGCTCAGATTACAATTGATTAAGTGCCACTTCGTTCACTGTGATGTTTTGGTTCCGACGTGGGGCATTGTTTATTATGGGCTGTTCACCATAAACATTACTTAAATTTGCTTAATTTGAGTTATGAATCTAATGATGAACTTGACTTGTTATTATTGATGTTGTTACTTTTGTTGTGTTCCTTGGCACCCATAAGCCAGGGTCATAACAAAATGAGCTGTATGAATCTGCTGTTTTTAAGCTGGTTTTTATAGGGAATTTTCTCTGAAGTCAGTTTGCTCCAATGTGGAGATACCATGGTTGATCATGCACATCATGTATTTTATTCCTGACCTGTAATTCGAGCTTAACCCTTCTGGAGGGAAGTAGCAGCACTTATCTCAAACATTCTGGGTTTCAGAATAGGTACTTCATTCACATCCTACAACGTTTTCTGCTGTGTCCCGGGTTCTTTTCCGGGTTTTTAGACACCTGGTGGATGGAAATTAAGCTCCACCCCTGCGGCTGACTGCCGCGGAGGCAAGCGTTTCTGGGAATCTGTCCGTCGCGGCATTCAGCCCCGTGGGTGGAGCTTCTTTTCCATCCACCAGCTGTCTTAAAAACCCGGAAAATACTCAGGTCTCAGGTCTGGAAACGCTGTATCTTGGACAAATCCTGGATGGACCCATTTCCTACCCATTTAGGCCTGACGTCGAAAAAAAAAAAAAAATTGCTCTGAAATAACATATATTCAAGATTTGTGCCGCATTTTAACGATATTTCAAAAATAGCAGACCTACAAGCTCGTAGCGCGCCACTCGGTGGTGCGCTATGAGCTTGTTAGATCTGCTATTTTTCAATAGCTAAAGCATAACATGATACTAACACCAAAAGGGGTTCCCGTCCAGAATGGCTTAAAATTCTACTTTCAGCAGCAAGAATATCTATTCCAGGGAACTGGTTGCAGAAAACAAAATCTCCTATTACTGGCCGATTTGTCAATATTGAGAAACAATTGCATCTCTTAGAGCAGAAAGGGGCAAAAACATGATGGGGAAATGTCTTGAATATTTAGGTAGCGGGCCAGATCTCTTGTGAACATGACTTGCATCATCTATTATATCTCAAATCCTGTAAACATGTTTCTGTTATTGGTACCGAACGCCAATGACCTCTTTACTTTTTATTTATTTATCTTTTTATTTTTTATGTGCTATTGTTTGTATGTCGTACACAAATTTCGTAATTAAAAGAAAAGAAAAAAAGGTTTGCACCATGGGACCATGGCAAGTGCAAGCCCCAATAGTTCCATATAAGGAACTTGAACCCATTTAAACCGAGAACGCATCTGTGTCATTTTAGATTTTCTTTGTGTTTGCTTTTCAAAAATGCTAAACATGCAAGCTCACAGGCATGCCACTTCGTGCCAGCGCTGCCCAGCTTGTACATCTGTTATTTTTGAACATTTATGAAGTGTGATTTTAAGAAGGCAAATTTGCAGAATCGGCCTCGGGTCTTAACACAATCATTCCCGGGATTCCTTCAAAATAGGAGCTCTGGGGGTGCCCAGCTTGTTTCCATTGTATCGCTAAATAGTCCAATGCGTTCATATTTTGAACGAGAGGCGGACGAGAAGTCAGAAACGGAGTGATTTAGTATATCCGTCAGATCAAAACCACGGAGAGCGCCCTGGAGTAGCAGAGAGACGAGGCATTCTTTCTGCCGTGCTAACGGCTACATGAACGGGACGCTAATATGAACGAAGAGCGAAGCGTATACGGTGGCCTTAAAGAGTCCCACTCATAAAAAAATATCATCGAGGCTGCGCTAGGACGTGCACACACACACGTCATTGCAACGTGTCGGTTGGACTCCCTAGGACGCGTGTGGACACGTCGGACCCGCTAACCCCTTTTGGTGTTAGCATTATGCTATGCTTTAGCTATTGAAAAATAGCAGATCTACAAGCTCATAGCTACGAGCTTGTAGGTCTGCTATTTTTGAAAAATCGAAGAACGACTGACATAGAAACATGGCTTTTTCAGAAATCTGTCAGGATGTATAGAAGACGTTTTTAGAATCTGATCTCAGGTCAGAATGGGTTTTAATGGGTTGAAACTAACTACCGGTAACCCAAATCTACTGAATTTCCCAATCCCAACCATGTTGTTTCTAATGCCCTCTCTAGGTACCGTGCTGAGCTATACGCCTGGGCTACTGTATGGGGGCCCGGTGGAGCACGAGTGCAACCCTCTTCGGTCCATCGGGTACTACCTGGAGGCCCTGCTCATGCTGGCTCCGTTCATGAAGAACCCTCTAAAGGTCACTCTGAAGGGAGTCACCAACGACCTCACCGACCCTTCGGTGAGCACACGTTTTTTTAAATTAACCCATTCTGACCTGAGATCAGATTCTAAAAATGTCTTCTACTACATCCTGACAGTTTTCTGAAAAAGCTACGTTTCTATGTCAGTTGTATCTGATTTTTTCAAAAATAGCAGACCTACAAGCTCGTAGATCTGCTATTTTTCAATATTTAAAGCATGACAAAAGGGGTTCCCGGCCAAAAGCTGTTGTTGTCTCGAGTAGGATGTTTTGGATGATTGATTGTCATACAGATAATTACAATTAACAATTGAATTGGCATTGGACATAATGCAATTTTTTAATTTCCGTTAGATTTATTTTATTTTATTTGCCCCATAATCACAAATTGCACAGTGCAAATTATGACGATTGACTTCAATAATAATTGTATACTTTCCAAAACATGTAAAAATGGCTTACCGGTATGTTGAAAGCTTGTAGATCTGCTATTTCTCCTATTTAAAAAAAAAAAGAAGAAAGAAATATGAACATTTTTGAACATGGAAACTATTGTGCAAAATAATTGTGATTGTCTCATAATTGCGATTGGATGATTATGTAGTATAATTGTGACGGGCGTACCCAAACAGAGAGCGCTGCAGTGAAAAGTTGACAACATGAATGTCCTTTTTATTTTTTACTGCAAGAATTATTGTGATCATTTCACGTTTAGTCAGTTAGTCTAATGGTATCGATCGAGCATCCAGCTAAGTAGTTGTTACTGAACATGGTAGTTTAGGTATCTGCTTTTATGTGTCCTACAGTATCTGGGTACCGTAGGCTATATTGTTAACGTAAATTAGTTTTAGTTTACTTACAAGGAAAAAGGAGAGGGTAAACCATAATATAATACCTATCTACCATTACTGAATTGATTCTAAACAATACAGTTGGCATATCTCAACCTTAAAAACTAATTATTTCTCCTGAAGGTCGATCTACTGAAGTTTACAGCTCTCCCGCTGATGAAGAAGTTTGGCATTGACGGCGAGGGCATGGATATCAAGGTGAGCATTTTCAGATACCGGTACTTGCAGTCGTGGCTATCCTAACCGCAGTGTGTTATGAAAGTAATAATAATTCATATAATTTAGTCCCCTTTTTACACCCAATTCATAGCGTCATGACGCTGGCATTCTCTGACTGAGCAACGAGTTTGTGCATATATGGTAGTCAATTTCCCAGACAGCCTACTCGGCTGCAGTCACTCTTGCTAATATTGAAGTTAACCCATTTTGGGGCGGGGAACCCCTTTTGGTGTTAGTATTATGTTATGCTTTAGCTATTGAAAAATAGCAGATCTACAAGCTCATAGCGTGCCACCGAGTGGCGCGCTACGAGCTTGTAGGTCTGCTATTTTTGAAACGTCATAGAAACATAGGCTTTTTCAGAAAACTGTCAGGATGTGGAAGAAATTTTTTAGAATCTGATCTCAGGTCAAAATGTGTTAATGGATGAGAAAGTTCTTCTAGCGGTCATGTTTCTTTTCTCCTTTTTTTGAGTGGTGCAACACACATTTCTGTGTGGCATGTCTGAGAAATGTAACTTAAAAGATTACCTCTGTGGAATGTTTCTGTCGGAGATTCTCTCATACTGTACCTCATGTTATTTTACAATATGTTGAGATTAGAGTTCTTTCTTTCTCCCTCCCTCCCTCCAAGGTTGTAAAGAGAGGGATGGCCCCTAACGGAGGCGGAGAGGTGGTCTTCACCTGCCCTGTTCGTCGTACCATCAGGCCGGTCCACTTGACAGACCCAGGGAAAATCAAGAGGATCAGAGGAATGGCGTATCCTTCTCATGATGACTAAATGCAAACAAAAAATAATAATCCGTAACCCATTTAGACCTGAGGACGATTCTACAAATGCCTTCTAAATCCTGACAGTTTTCTGGAAACCCCCCCCCCCCCCCCCCCCCCATGTTTCTATGTCAGTCGTTCTCAAACATTTTCATGTCAAGGACCCCCAAAAATATAATGTAATTGGCCGCCGACCCCACATCTGAAAATATGTTGTTCCAGGGGACCCCTCCCAGAAGCAAAGATTTTAGTTAAAAACATTTTGTGCCACATTTTCACGATTTTTCAAAAATAGCAGACTTGCAAGCTGCTGTGAGCTTGTAGATCTGCTATTTTTCAATAGCTAAGGTATAACATAATACTTGAAACGCCAAAAGGGGTTCCTGCCCAAAATGGGTTTTTAACTCGTATATAAGTTTGTTTGCCTGTTAGTCCTTTTCTCATAGGAACTGCCCCTAATATGCTTGACCACAGCATCAAAACTACAATATGTTACTACGTACAGTAGCTACTAGCTACCACCAAAGACGGCTACTGTAATGGGAATTTTAGAATGCCAACTACAGTGCCAGATATATGCATTATTGTGTATTTATCTTCCTTCCATTAAGTCTCTTTGCTCACCAATGTGCTCAGTCTAATCCATGCAGCTGTCAATCTAACAGCTGACTTGACTCCTCCACGCTTGTCAGCAAACGTATACTTATTTGTGTGTCGCCCTTATGTTTAGCACAGATCCGTATATGGACATTACATGACTGTAAGGAACAGTCAAGGAGGCCTGTTCCTCACTCTGTATGTCGTTTCTCTGCTGAATCTTCTGAATAAAGTCTCAACACATCACTTCGTCATTCCTTCATCTTTGGAGGATTATTTAATCGACAACACTACACTACCCACCAACAACCTGCTTTTGCTGTCACGTAACTGGTGTTTTGTATTAACTTTCATTTGTGACGGATCAAAAACCCCCTTGACTGTACAAAACCCAGGTTTTCGGTACGAGTCTCGCCCCAGATGGCCAATCGGGTGGTGGAATCCGCTAGGAGCATCCTGAACAAGTTCATTCCAGACATCTACATCTACACAGACCACATGAAGGGGATCAGCTCCGGCAAGTAGGTCCTATACAACAACAACCACAAATATGTCTTTATGTTTTTCATATGTTTTCCACCTGTCCGTTTTCCCCTGCAGGACAGAAGTTGGACGATAACAATGAACATTTGCTTATATTTTCCCTATATCATTCAAGTTTACTAGAATGAATCGGCAACAACTGAGCCCATCCACAAACGCTAGACGTTTTCCTTTTCTTTTTTAAATCCCCAGGTCTCCGGGCTTCGGTTTGACCCTGGTCGCGGAGACCGTGAACGGGTGCTTCCTCAGCGCCGAGCTGTGCTCGACGCCCAAGGGGCAGGGAGACCCTGTGCTGCCGGAGGACCTGGGCAGGGGCTGTGCCAAGCTGCTTCTGGAGGAGATCTATAGGGTGGGTTACTGCAAATACACAAAAAAGACTCATCTATTGTTTAACCCATTCTGACCTGAGATCCGATTCTAAAAATGTCATATATGTCATATATATATATATATATATATATATATATATATATATATATATATATATGTAGTTTATGAATTGAACACATTGATAATAACGTTCCCTGATGCAGTTTGACACAGCCCATAGTCATGTGAAGGCAAACGCAAGCAAATTAGATAATGCAAAGAATGATGCAACCTCTCCACCGCCCCGTTCGCATCGAGTCTAACCGAAGTAGAGGTTGTGAATGCGACCTAAGTCACTCTCATATGTCAACTCATTTACCGCCGAAACACCCCCAATCTAGTGTCTGAATTGTGTACTCCAGTGCGGCCAGCCCTGTCATTTAACCCATTCTGTTCGGGGAACCCCTTTTGGTGTTGGCATTATGTTATGCTTTAGCTATTGAAAAATAGCAGATCTACAAGCTCGTAGCGCGCCACCAAGTGGCACGCTACGAGCTTGTAGGTCTGCTACAGTATTTGTTTTCCGACTGACGTAGAAACATTCCGAAAACTGTCAGGATGTAGAAGACATTTTTAGAAGCTGATCTTCGGTCAAAATGGGTTAATACGGCGAGACCTTTTAGTTTGAAAGCCGTTTCCCTCGGAAACCAAGAGTCAGGAGGTAAATGATCGCTATGTAGCACACACATGCACGTGCGTGCGCTCACACACACACACACACACACACACACACACACACACACAGAGAGAGAGTTGTGATCAGCTTTATTGTACACAGGCATAACATGCACAGTAAGAGACATGTGGACTTGTCCAAGCATACGCTTAGCCAATTCTGGGCAGGAACCCCTTTTGGTGTTAGCATTATGTTGTAATTTAGCTATTGAAAAATAGCAGATCTACAAGCTCATAGCGCGCCACCGAGTGGCGCGCTACGAGCTTGTAGGTCTGCTATTTTTTCGAAAAATCGAAGAACGGCTGACATGGAAACGTAGCTTTTTCAGAAAACGGAAAAAGGATGTAGAAGACTTTTCTTTTAATCTGAGCTCAGGTCAGATTGGGTTAGATACTAGGGCCCAAACCACATGAACTCCTGTCAGACCATACCGTGGTGGACTCGGTCAACAACTGCAGACCCCGCTGCTCCTTGTTTACGACACATTCTCCGGTAATGACCAGCAACTCCCGTCTGGAATGCTACTGAGAGAGAGAGAACTGTCTTTGACGGGAACCACAGATATAGGGAAAAAGTTGAAGAAACGGGCATGCCCATTCAAATAACCCATTCAGGCCTGACGTCGAAATAAAGGAAAAAAAAATCTAAATCTTGACAATTTTCTGAATGATTTGAGGCACATTTTAACGATTTTTCCAAAAATAGCAGATCTACAAGCTCATAGCGTGCCACCGAGTGGCAATAGCTAAATTATAACATCATGTTTAAAACACCAAAAGGGGTTCCCGGCCCCAAAATGGTATAAACATTATTGAATGGTCGATGAAGTCGGCCCATTGGAATTGAGCATTTTTGTACAGTGTCTAGAAATTCAGAATGCGGGAATGTTCATGGTGTAATTTCAACCGACGGCGTTCCAAGTCGCGGCCGCGGCGAGGGACGGTCCGAATGTATTTCATCTGCTGTCAACAAGTACAATGTTACGTCGTCTACTGACAGCGTTTGCTGGTGTTTACCGCAGCAAATGCCTTTTCTCTTTCCATCGTTTCTAAGACAAAACAGAGAGAGAGAGAGCACATGAACACATGTGCTCTCTCTCTTTCGCTCACACATGCTCCCCCTGTCCGTCTCACATGAGCCACAATCAGTCACAATGGATGTCGGGTGGTTTTCACATCCAATTCATTAATGTGACACAGCTGTGAATACCAAAAACGATGTCGTTCTATTTTAGAGAGTCCCTTCTATATCTTTGACCCGCTCGAACGAGAGTTAACCCATTCTGATCCGAGATCAGATTCTAAAAATGTCCTTCTCTACATCCTGACGGTTTTCTGAAAAAAGCTATGTTTCTATATGTCAGTCGTTCTTCGATTTTTCAAAAATAGCAGACCTACAAGCTCATAGCGCGCCACCGAGTGGCGCGCTATGAGCTTGTAGATCTGCTATTTTTCAATAGCTAAAGCATGACACGATGCTAACACCAAAATGGGTTAAGGAAGCAAAGTCTGCTATGACAGGCTTACGTCGGTGCCGTTTAATTGGATACTTAAGGTGTGCTAATGAGCTATGCATATTTATCAGCGTACGCTCATAATTCCAGGCATGTGATTGAGATGTAAGTGCAACATCACTAAATACCTGCTGTGTATATTATAATATATATATATATATACATTTTAAATCTCAGATTATGAAGTAGTGTAACGGTTACCACTTAGAGAGTGCTCGACGGATGATGGAATGTTACTGCTATTTGAGGTTGGAAGTGGTAGGCTATGGAGAACAGTTAGGTCAGGCTTGATGAAGCTATGTCATTGTGCGTTGCGGGCAGTGTGTCTTCCCCCCCGAGTGTAATATGATTATGATGAGACTCACAGTGAATGTGCATGTCATTACACACACACACACACACACACACACACACACACACACACACACACACACACACACGCGCGCACTCACACACACACGCACTCACACACACGCAGAAAAAGAGCCCATTTTTATCAAAACGTATTCAATTACGGCCAGTGGATCTGTGACTTCTGTTTGCACAAACTGCCTCTCTCTCACCCCTCTTCTCATAAGAGCCCATGTGAGTCCAGTTAGCCTGGGCAGAGTAGTGCTCATTAACTCTGAAAGAGAAACTGTGTTGGGTGTCCTCTCTAAGACCGTGCGCCAGGGCGGGGTGCTAAAGCTTTCTCTGCCTAGAAGCCTTGGGAACATGGTCCATTGGAATCATTCAACCGTTCCCGATGTTCTTTTTGTTTTCTTTTGGGGGGGGGTTTCGTAAAAACCAGTGATACTAGAAGCTGGTCGGAATAGAAGAGCGCCTCAGTCGTGTCCAAAAAAACGTTGTGATTATTGGCTGCTGATAGGATGATTGGGGCAAAAGAGAGAGGAGAAATGGTTGACACCAGAAAGAGGGGGGGGGGGGGATTGTTAATCTGAAACGGTGGAAAAAGTGCCGGAGTCCTCTTTGAGGACATATAGGTCTGTACGCGTGCATGTGTTTGTTTTAGGGTTAATCAGTACAGTCCTCTGCGGGTTATAGTAAACGAGAACTCACACCATGGACATTCTGTTTCTGGAAGAGACACGCAGGACAGTACATCGGGAGCTGATGTAAGTGTTGGAAATATGAATTTTCTTCTTTCCTGATTGAAAAGTATATTTTTATATATATCCACTGTCACTGCTATTTATCGATACGTTGTGCCGTTGGCTGTACTTTGCGTTGGTTTCCGTTTATAGCAGTATAGGTAGATTTTCCTTGGACAATGTCGGTACGGCTTTGGTTTTCCATTCTCACTAATTGGCAAGGTCTTGGTTTGGATTATCCTTGTAACAACTCTGCCCTGCCAAACTATGCCACCGTTCGAAGTCAAACGTGTCACATCGAGTGAAGGAAATATAGCACTACCCCCATGCAGAATCGTGTAGATCCAAAATGAGATTCCAATTCGTGAGATTGATTGAAACCTTTATTTATTCTTGAAAGAGCAATTGAGGTTCTCCCTCATTTCCAATGCTGACGAGATTACACACGGTATATAATAACAATTTAAGACATGAAGGTATAAAACACAAAACAAATCTTCATGTAAGGCATAGACATCTTATACAGACAATGAGACAAAACACGAGTTCAAAACAGTTACATATTGACGTAGGGAGGTTCAAAAGCAGGCTATTAAATTGACCATAAGATATTGGGGTATTGATTTTCAATGTTTGCTGTGGAGTGTTCCTTGTGGTTGGGGCAATCGAAGCAAAAAGGCTGACTTTCCTAGTTCAGATTGTACGGATGGGACCTCTAGATGAGATCCCCTATCGGTCTGTTTGAGACGGCGTGACGATACGATCAAATGGGTAAAAACCGAAGTGATCTTGCCGCGAGGTCTATCGCGTTTATATAGTTTGAGAACGACTGACATAGAAACATAGGGTTTTTCAGAAAACCTGTCTAAATTCAGAAGACATTTTCTTTTAGAATCGTCCTCGGGTCTAAATGGGTTCATGGAGAACTGTGGTGACTGTTTGTAATGTGTACTCTACTGTACATGCAGAGGCAGGCCCTAAACTGGGTCTCAACATATTGAGATGGCAACTAGAAAGTGTGTTTCTACGCCATCTTTTGCTCCTAGAAAACAAATTTCTGGACTGAAAAAAGACCTAAGACAATGCCGTGTTGAAAGGGAAACGGCTGGGGTTTTATATCCGTTATTTACAGTGGTACAGCGGGCATATACTTTGAAAAACAACAAACGGTAGCAGCACTCAAAAGGGTTCAAAAACCTAAGAAAGTCTAGTCTTAATCTTAACCCATTTAGACCTGAGCTCGATTCTACAAATGTCTTCAAAATCCGACAGTTTTGCTCAACCTTTTTCATGTCAAAGACCCCCAGAATTATCTGTATTTGGCCTCCGACCCCCCCATCTGAAAATATGTTGTTCCAGGGACCCTTCCCCCCCGAAGCAAAGATTTGAGTTAAAAACGTGCCCTGAAAGAATATATATTCAAAGATTTAAGGCACTAAAGTAGCTAAAGTAAAACACCAAAAGGGGTTCCCGGGCCAGAATGGCCTCATGACCCAAGTATCTCGGGGAAGACTACGGAAGCGTTTATACGCAGGCCTTCCCCACTAGTAGCAGGAGTTGGAGCAAGACCATCTCTCTCTTTTGCGAAACTAACGTCAGTCAGCACCCAGTCGTCATCCTGGCTCACCAAAGGGGTCAAGACCGGGGCATGGGACGGACATCCTGACCGCCAAAGGGCCATGGCCTATCGGTTCTACAGCTAGTATTTAATTGCATTTAGCATTGAATGGAATCTACGGTTCTTTTAACCCATTTAGGCCTGAGATCTAAAAATGTCTTCTACATCCTGACAAGTTTTCTGAAAAAAGCTATGTTTCTATGTCAGTCGTTAAAAATAGCAGACCTACAAGCTCGTAGCGCCATGGATATGTAAGGAGTGTTTTCATACAAATTACTTCTATATAACCACGTCTTTTGAAATGGTAAGTAACATCCAAGCAGTTGACTTATCGTGTAAATATATATTAGAATAGTAGTAATTAATTAATTATTATTACTAAAATATGTTTTTTTCACTATGGCTTTACTTTGGTATTTTCATGTTTTGCATGTTGTTTTGCATCGTTGCATCTTTAGTTTTTGCAGTGCGTGGAAACTAGTCATTTGTTTATATTGTGTAGCCGCCCAGTCCAAATGGTGAATGTAGTTGAGAATCCCAGGCTATGGGATGCCTTTTCTTAAAACAATGTTGCCATGGTTTTGTTCACATGATCAATGTAATCGAATCATATTCCTGCTGACCGTCTTACATAGGGCGCACTTGGAAAATGGATGAACGCAACACCACAGGATATTGACCCTATTTAGCCCAGGCCCTGTCCACATTTAACACATGAGTCTAATTTAGAGGAACGCTTTGAAAAGGGCCCTCAACTATTGGTTCGTTGTTCTTTTTCTCTCTCTCTCTCTGTCTCTTATAGCGCGTGTCCAGTCACCCTAAGTCTTAATGGGTGTCATAGTGGGTGCACAAAGTCGCATAGCTGGCGAGTTAACCATGGTGGCATGTGATGCCGGAGACTGGACCTTCTGTCCTCTGGATATGTGGACAGAGGAAGGGAAAGGCAATAGATGGCTTAACCCAATGTAGGCGGGAACCCCTTTTGTTGTTTTAAGCCTTATGTTGTACTTTAGCTATTGAAAAATAGCAGATCTACAAGCTACGAGCTTGTAGGTCTGCTATTTTTGAAAATTTGTGAAAATGTGGCGCAAACCATTGAATATATATTCTTTCAGAGCGAACGTTTTGAACTCAAATCTTTTGCTTCCGGAAGGTCCCTGGAACAACATATTTTCAGATGGGGGTCGGCGGGCAATTACATATATATTTGGGGGTCCTTGACATGAAAATGTTTGAGAACGATTGACATAGAAACATGGGTTTTTCAGAAAACTGTCACGATTAAGAAGACATTTTGTAGAATGGAGTTCAGGTCTAAATGGGTTAAGGGGAAGACGAGTTAAGATGGTTAACGCATGCATTCACACGGAGAAAGGAAACACTGGCTTTTCAGACATAATTTTTTTTTATAAAGGTATACTTCTGTCTGTTGAGTAGTATATCATTGGTGCACCTGGTGTTAAGATTGTCCCTGGTCCACTCGCATTATTTTGGGATTTATGAACTAATTTGTCACGTCTCTGTATCCGAGACTGAAACGTTTCAGCAACCTCTGACGGTCCTCTGTGTCAGTATGTCTGCTGTGATCATGACATTTTATATTATATATATATCCCATTCTGACCTGAGATCAGATTCATACGAGGTTTCCACTGGACACACACTGGGTCTGATGAACCCATTCTGACCTTCTAAAGTCGTTCAGTCGTTCTTCGATTTTTCAAAAATAGCAGACCTACAAGCTCATAGTGCGCCACTCGGTGGCGCGCTATGAGCTATGAGCTAACATGATGCTAACACCAAAATGGGTTCCCGTTCAGAATGGGATATATATGCCTGCTGTCGGGAAGAAACCACATAACTCCAAAATGTTGAATATGAAATATAATTTTTTTTCCCAGGAAATTACGAAAACCTTTTTATATCTTTGAAAACAAAGCAACACAGCCTCATCAAAGTTGGTCTTGTGACTTTAATATATCGTCAATTATTTGCATGAGAAGGGGAGAGGTGGGGTGGAGTTGTCTGCTTTAGCAGACAGTCTGAGGGTCACAATGGAGTTGAGAGGTTTTTTTTCCCGAAGCGATTTTTTAAAATACTTTTCATTATTATTACTTTTATTAATTACTTTTATTATTATTATTATCACTTGTCATTGGTTCCGATATTTTTGAAACGACACACAGACGTAAAGGGTGTTCAATAGCACTGATCTATGCCACACGAAAAAAAAGAAGAAAAAAAAATCAAAAATGGAGTTAGGTGGTTTCCCCCCACCCGACAGCAACGATATGTATGTTGATATGTGATCGATAACTCGTCTCGGCCTTAACACGATAACACTCGACGACAACAAGTACGTCCTCGTGGGGTCACGGAGTTCTTTCTAACAACTCTCCGCTCTCAGTGACGTATGTTAGTGTTGATGTTTTTTAAGCTGATGCACACACACAACCCCCCCTCCTCCCCCTCCTCCTCCTCCTCCATGAATTATCTCTCTTTTTGTTTGTTTCCAGGGTGGCTGCGTCGATTCCTCCAATCAGAGCCTGGCGCTGCTGTTCATGACCCTGGGTCAGCAGGACGTCTCTAAGACTTTAGTCGGACCTCTCTCCCCGTACACGTAAGGCGCACGCACGCGCACACACACGCACACACATACACACACACACACACACACATGCACACTCAAACACCCTTCTCCATCTACATGTAAGACACTATAGCCTTGACGTCATGACTCGGGCAGTGCTCGGGATTCAGTGTGAATAGCTGATCTGGGTCGTTTTTTGGCTTAATATTTGGCAAAATAGGGATTGCGATAGTTAATGTGGTTGGTATGTACACTTCTAATTAAGTTGTTAACATTTTCATATCAAAGCAATCAAAGAGGGCAGGAGCGCACACCAAGAGTAGGGAGGTGCCCCTTTTGTGTATTAAACATGTTATGATTTAGCTATTGAAAAATAGCAGACCTACAAGCTCGTAGCTTGTAGCTTGTAGCTAGCTATGAGCTGTAGATCTGCTAAACATTTTTGAAAAATCGTTAAAATGTGGCACAAATCATTGAATATATATATATTTCAGAGCTAACATTTTTAACTAAAATATTTGCTTCTGGGGGGGGGGGGGAGTAACTACATATTTTGAGATGGGGGTCCGTGGCTCCAATAGAGATAATTCTGGGGGTCCTTGACATGAAAAAGGTTGAGCACCACTGACATTGGTTTTTCAGAAAAATGTTAGACATTTTTTTAATCGACCTCAGTCCAAAATGGTTAAAATAGTAAAGGAGAGGTCGCAGAAAAAAAACGTTTTATTTACCAACGTTTCGACAAACGGGTATCCTTCAGGGTATGAAGAAGGATACCGACGGAAATAACAGACAGTCTACATTTCCGAAAAACGAAAGGCATGTAATGTAATTCAGTCTGACCAGAATTAGGGATAAAAACATATCCTCACGGGCTGTAGCAATTAATGATGGATCAAAAGAGAGACAGATTTCCCGCCCCCCCCCCCCCCCCCCCCCCCAGAAAATTGAACCCTGAGAGTAGCAGTGTTGTTTTCGTCGACTAAAACTATGACGGAAAATGTTCGTCGACTACCTACCGAAAACTAAATGGAAACTAAATTAAAACTAAGCTACGATGACTAAAGCTATGACTAAATATATTGACAATTTCGTCAACAAATAAAAACTAGACTAAAATGTTAGGAAGGGACTATAGTGGACACGAGATCCAGTATAAGTCATTTTACACTTGGTCACATGCTGAAAATAGCCGATCTACAAGTTCACAACGCGTCGCAGTGTGACTAAAAGAACTTCAGATTTAGTCGACTAAAATCTTATGATATTTAGTCGACTAAAACTAGACTAAACAACTAAAACATTCCAGGTGACTAAAAATGTGACTAAAAACCAAATGAAAACATTTCGAGAG
This sequence comes from Protomyctophum parallelum, assembly GCF_964188405.1. Classification (NCBI taxonomy): domain Eukaryota; kingdom Metazoa; phylum Chordata; class Actinopteri; order Myctophiformes; family Myctophidae; genus Protomyctophum; species Protomyctophum parallelum. The sequence continues at coordinate 13,831,586 of NC_139713.1, forward strand.
ACTAAAAAACTAAAACAGAAACTTGCTGCCAAAAACGACACTGAGGAGTAGTCTTGCACAAGGTCTCTCACACGTGCAATGCGCGCACAGGGGCCTCAGTCCTGTACATAGTGGTTATTCTTCGACAGGTCATCTCTTGGCAGGGGACAACACTCCAAAGTTCTCTCTCTCTCTACGCACTAGGACAGGAAACGCTAGTCAAATAAACAACTTCAGGAAAAACAAACCAGTCATTGTTTAGGTTTTCCCCATGAACCTTTGGACATCCACTTTTTTAATGTGTTTTAGTGTGTTTAATATAGCAGACCTACAAGCTCGCAAATGCGTAGCAATGACGTCACACAGTGAACTTGTAGGTCTGCTAGTTTCACAATTTTAAGATATGGGCTTTAAAAGTGACCCAAAAAAACTGTTTAGCCAAAAACACGATATTACACAATTGCCCCCCCAGCCCTACCGCAAAGACGAATCTGCGATGCTAATCTTAAGTGAGGTGTCTAGTTTAAAGGGTGGTGAACTTGCACACTCGGCTCACAATTACCCAAGCGCAAGTGTTTTCGCAGAATTCCACGAGGGCGCTAACAAAGAATCTCCCGTCGGCACTGAGATTCCTGAGCGTGATAAGTCTAAACCGTCACTGTGGATGTGGCATTCCTGATGTGGGTGTGTCGGCAATAAAGATGCTAAAAAGGCAATAAAGATCTCCCATAAGCAGAGTGAGATTCCCAAGTGTTGTGAGTTTAAACTGTCACTGTGGATGTGGCGTTCCTGACGTGGTGGTGTGTCGGCAAAATTCTGCTGAATATTGCAAGTTTGCCAAAATGATGGCCATATCTAACCAGCAAACGATTACCGGTATCTCTATTGAAGAAACATGATGTAGACCTGGATAGGTCACACACCAATAATAAATTACCAATACAATGCAAGAGTGTATACAGAGACCTCTTTTCCACTGGTTGGTTCCCAAATGGGAACCGGTTCAGTTCTTTTTGGTTCTTAGTCCATGAGCCAGAGCTCCAAAAATGTAAACGTTAATTATGAATTGAGTGTGCAAAACCATACCTAATATTAAATTGTTTATAGCATCAATATAGCCTTTCTGTGTGGAGTTTGCATGTTCTCCCCGTGTCCCCTAGGGTAGGTACCCTCACAAAAAACATGCAGTAATCCTGGTCACTAAACTGCCTCCCCCTGGCCAGCCGGGGCGCCTGATGGAGGGGAAAGGAACTGGTTGGAATAACGTGTTCCTTCCACGCGCTATACGTCCAACCAGGGAAACTCCCCCCTGTCAGGTGTAAAGGAGCAACTTGGACACTCAGGCATGAAGGAAGCATGAGTTCAAGTCCGTTGCTCTCCCCTTGTCCCCCATATATGGGGACTAGGTTGGTTGAGGGTGTGTAGAGCCCAGGATCACATTAGATGATTGACACAGGGGTGAAAAATGGGTTACAAAATTGTGGGAAAAAAAGAAAATAGCATCAATATAGGTACATTAATATATGATATTCCACAGTAGTAGCTTTTTCTATATTTTGCATTATTATTTTTCCTACATATATATATAATGCCCTGTTTGCATTTTTTCATTTTTTTCTTAATTTATAATACAATAAATCATTGTCTAAGTGTAAGTAGTCAACTGGAGACGTTTCATGGTGCTGACAATCTAATGTAGGTATGGTTCTGCACACTCAATTAATAATTAACGTTCCAACTTTGGAGCTCTGGCTCATGGACTTAACCCATTTTGGTGTTAGCATTATGTTATGCTTTAGCTATTGAAAAATAGCAGATCTACAAGCTCATAGCGCGCCACCGAGTGGCGCGCTACGAGCTTGTAGGTCTGCTATTTTTGAAAAATCCGAAGAACCACTGACATAGAAACATAGCTTTTTCAGAAAACTGTCAGGATTGTAGAAGGACATTTCTTTTTAGAATCTGATCTCAGGTCAGAACCAAAAAGAACCGAGTGTTGGAAAAGGTGTCAAGAGTGACGGCAAAGAGAGGGAAGGCAACGACAGAAGTCCAATTTGGTTCCTCGCAACTCATTAGGAGCATGTTGTGGAATGTCTTGTCGCGCTGCTGGCGCTTCCACCATAGCGTAAATAATATATATATATATAACACTCTGGTGGAATAGAATACAATTCCACATTGCGCTCAGGATGGACACACAGCCCATAACTGACTGAGCCATCATGCACCCAGGACCATATTTATGATAAAATGTGCTTCAAATGAGCCGTCAGTTGAGTATCAATTGTTTACTGTCCCATGCATGTGTGATAAATAATGCACCCGATTAACCCATTCTGGTGCGGGAACGAACCCCTCTTGGTGTTTATAGCAGCATGTTATACTTTAGCTATTGGAGGGAAAAAAAAGCAGATCTACAAGCTCGTAGTTCCGCGCTACAAGCTTGTAGGTCTGCTATTTTTTTTCTTTCAGAGCGAACGATTTTAACTAAAATCTCATATACCGGTAATTCTGGGGCTCGACTGACTTTGGAAACCTAAGGGTTTTTTTTTTCTCCAGAAAACTGTCAGGATTCAGAAGGCATTTGTAGAATCGTCCACGGGTACTAAATGGGTTTAACCCATTCTGAACGGGAACCCATTTTGGTGTTGGCATCATGTCGTGCTTTAGCTATTGAAAAATAGCAGATCTACAAGCTCATAGCGCGCCACCGAGTGGCGCGCTACGAGCTTGTAGGTCTGCTATTTTTGAAAAATCGAACGACTGACATTTTTTAGAATCTGGTCTCGGGTCAGAATGGGTTAATCATCAGACCAGTGTGTTGTCCAGTGGAAACCTCGTATGGATCTGATCTCAGGTCAGAATGGGTTTAGAGAGGAGGTGGCCAATGGACTATATGAACTGTCCATTTTCAGTTATCATGGTACCGGTGCTGTGTTCCTCTCAAGTACAGTACTATGATAACTGAAGATTGGCAGTGCCATCACAAACCCCCCCACCACTCGGCAACCTCCTCTCCCTCGGCTTACAACTCAGTGGACAGCCACGCTCTGTGTGAAATGGGTCATGGAAAAACTGATCGACTTTGAGACAACAATCTGCCATCTTAAAATGGCAGCTTTTTCTGGATAACCGTTTTCATGCCTGTGATTCGTTGTTTGTTTTTATGTTGTGTTTTAACCCATTTTAGGTGGGAACCCCTTTTGGTGTTTTAAACATTGTTATAATTTAGCTATTGCAAAATAGCAGATCTACAAGCTCATAGCGCGCCACCGAGTGGCGCACTACGAGCTTGTAGGTCTGCTATTTGTGAAAAATCGTGAAAATGTGGCGCGAATTTGGAAACATAGGTATTTCAGAAAACTGTCATGATTTAGAAGACATTTAAATCTAATTCCGATGTCGGGCCTGAATGGTTGTTTTTGTGGCTTTCGCCTTTAATTGACTTTTTTTTAATGGAGGGACAGACAGTAGGCTGACAGGGAATGGGGAGAGAGATGGGGGGGGGTGTGACATGCAGTAAAGGCCGTCGGGATCGGGAGTCGAACCCGCGGCACACTGCCAGACTGGATTACCAGCCAAGGTGCCTGGACCGCTGAGCCATGGCCCAGGCCTTTATGTTGTATTTTGATATTATTATTGGTATATAGTATGTGTGCTGGCTCATTTCTGCATGTATCTAAAGATGAGCGTATTTGGTGATACTTTCCTTTTTCTGTCTTTGGTGCATTCAATTCATTAATATTTAGTGTTACCAGAAGTAAGTAATTCCTCATCCCCATGTCCTGGTTCCCGTTCCAGGATAATGTTCCAGGACATTGTTATAATTTAGCTATTGAAAAATAGCATTTCTACAAGTTCTTAGCGTGCCACCGAGTGGTGCGCTACGAGCTTGTAGGTCTGCTATTTTTGAAAATTTGTGATAATATTTATTGAAAAAGAACTGGAGGATTTAGGAGAAGTTTTGGTGGTGCAACCACTCCAAGGAACAGCAATGTCCGTGTTCACCTATGTGCCTATGTATTGGTTAATGAGCATTCTACAACAGGTCGTTTCGAGGAAGCAATCTGATTGGTTGAAACGGTTTCTAGCCGTGGATCAAACCAGCACTGTTCACCACCTAATCAAAAGAGCCGCTCTGTTCTCCCTGCAGAGCGCTAGCAAACTCGGTGGCTAGGCTAGCTAGTTTCTTGGGACATTTGTGGTCGTAGTGACTACATCTGTCATTAAAGGACCACTTCACCACTTTTCAACCTATCTTCATATAATAGGTCCTCACTAATAATCATGAAAGAATTGCGCAATTTTTGTGTCTGTGTCTCATAGGAGGGCAGTGGGCAGTTCAGAAACCGTCTTCCAATGAAGAATGTATGGGAATACAAGCTAATAGAAACTGCAGGCTTTCTAGTCCTGAAAAGTTGCAATGCGAAAATGGAAGCCATCGTTCTCACGATAATGAAAATCTAAACATTTTTGTAAAATAATCTTGTTTAAAAAAGAAATCTGCATGTCACTGGAAGACGGTTTCTAAACTGCCCACAGCCCTCCTATGAGACACAGACTGAGTAGAAAGAAATTGTGCCATTTTATCATGATTATTAGTGAGGACCTATTATATTTAGATTTTCTTAGTTTTAAGGGTAACTGTTGTAGAATTGCAATATTACACGAGAGGGTGTTGTTTAACGTGATTATTGCCACTTCAGTGATGCTTGCGGAACTCGACTTCGTCTCGTTCCTGACCGCATCACTGTCGGCAATAATCACGTTAAACACCCTCTCGTTTAATATTGCTTAAATGAGCACCAGTATATGACTGAGTACCATTGGGGGTGCTGTTGTGCCAGAAACAGAGAGGGATAGTGCTGCACTGTTGCCTGCTAGAGAGAGAAGTTGCACCACTCAGTTCACACGGGTGTGATTTATTTTAATTTCGAGGCCAGGCCTAAATGGGTTAACCTATACTTGATTAACGAAATGTCTTGACATTCCTTTTCTCCCATTCCTCCTAGGATTGAATTCCTCCGAAATATTAGAGATTTCTTCCAGATTATGTTCAAGATGGAGACACAGAAACCGCTGGACGGCGAAAGAAAAGGTGGAGACAAGACCCTGATGACGTGCGTCGGAGTAGGTTATAGCAACATCAACAAAAGTATCCATTAAATGTATGTTTGTACAACTATGATCACTTTGTGCCTTTTTTTTTACCCCTCACAATAATAATGCCCATTGCAGGAGGAACGTTTTTTTATTGTTAAAATGAACATTTATAACTGTACCTTTTTTTTTGTTTTGGTTGACAAACTTGTTAGGGTATATATATATATATAGAGATATTCTATTGTGATAAGAAAATAATTCATCCAGAGGTTTAAAAAATGTAATAAAATTATTCCCCCCCTCTCCCAAAACGTGAAATAATCATTCAAGTAGGGATGTCAAAACTCCATGATTGATTACCCCTGTGAGCTGTAAGCCAGCCACAATCCATTTTTGTTGGGTAAGCCTGCTACTTGACGCTAATGTAATGTTGTTTAAAGAACACTATACATGAGGGAAATAAACCTCGTGCAACAGAGGTGTTGCATGTGTGACATCTAGTGGTTGAATGTTGTCTACTAGTATCTACATTGTATATTTTTGAAAACACTTTAAGTAGAACACACTCTTGTGCAGTTCAGAGTTGCGACGAGATTCAGTCAGTCGTGAATACACAATTCCTTCAACTCTTATGACCTCTTATTGGTGAATACCCCATCTTAATATTAGAACACTTAGTATCATGTAATCCTGATTGTCATCCGTTGTGTTATTAGAACAGTTGTGTTATAAGTTAAACACTTCTCATGTAATACTGATTGTCATCAGTTGTGTCCACTGGCGTGTCGTCTGCTTTGGCGTGAAGCTCCACACTATTCCAGGTGTTTCTCATCAAGCAAATCGCCGATAATCAGTCATCTCCACCACAGAGCAGCTTCAGGGCGTTGGCGTAATTACCAGACACTTCAGACTACAAAAGGGTGAATGCAAAGAAAATGTTATTAAAATAAACTATTCCATGACCACCTGAGATATTGAACATGAGTACCGAAGACATTAATATAATGCTCAATCCCGACATGAAGGCCAAAACACACTATGCGTTTTACTGTTCCATTTAGTGTCCACTTTTAACTGGAAAGACCAACCACACCGCTCACAGTTGGAGTTGGAGCATATGTTTTTCCCACATGCTGGAAGCAGCCAAATAAGATGGTGAAAATGTCTCTTATTGAATCAGAATGATCAAAATTATAAATGATTAGCTTTCGTTTAGTTTCAATGCAGAGAATATCGTTTGACTACCGGTAATTCTTTAAAAAAAAATTTTTTTTTTGCCAGGAGCTTGAAATGACAAAAATATTGATGTGTCTAGCACTGATCCCAAAGGTGAAATGTTAATCAAGTGTAAATTGGGAACAGCAGACGTGTGCGAGACGCTGTCATTGCAGATGACATCCCTTCAGCCATGCTTCCAGTGTGTTTCAGGCCTAATAGTCCAGCAGTGGACAGATGGGAAATTTAGTATAGTCTTTTTTTTTATTGGCCTAAAATATTGTCTATATACATACATACATTCATGAATCCACTTGCTGACCGGTTGTCGGTATTGGGCAATTTTTTTTCTGGGGGTTTCTTGTGACCCTACCATTAACATCGTCATCCTATATATATATATATGGCAGGCAAAAATGTCAAACTTTCCTTTAAGTGACATGTCAAACTAGGGGGTTTTCTAGCTCTGGTCCATAGCTCTAATACCGTTGCATTTAGAGCTATGTTACCGATGACTTCCGGGGCTCGCATAAATGCAGACCAGCCTATCATCTTTAGCGTAAATAAAAAAACGTTTTTGCTTCTCACCAATACAAAGGCGGGTTGTGTCATTAGAAAGCCTAGTTTCCTTTAGTGGAAGCACTCTGAGCCCCTCCACCACACGTATAAAAAAGGTACTTTTTGGGCAGAAAGGGATTTTTTTTCACCGGAAGAAAAATATTCTGTATGAGGGGTTTCTCTTGGCAATATCGGTGGAGGGTGGAGTGAGTAACAAACATTGACTATATACCAAATTTCCCACTTTAAACAAACTGCCGGACTATAAGACACACAACTGATTTGTGTGTGTATGAGAGAGATATTGTGTACAGTATGTGCGCATCGTGCTGACCTCTAACTGGGAGAAGAGAGAGCAGCCAAACAGCTTTTTGTACTCCGTTCTTATGTCCAGTAAGTCCGTCTCTGAACGGCTGACCAGTATCCTGGTCAGAGTGGACTCCGTGGTCCCTGCACCCTGGAGACGAGAACAACACATGTAGTTAACCCATTTAGGCCCGACGTCGAGATAAAAAGAAATCTCTTCTAAATCCTGACAGTTTTCTGAAATACCCATGTTTCTATATCAGTGGTGCTCAATATTTCATGTCAAGGACCCCCAGAATTATCTGTATTTGGCCGCCGACCCCATCTGAAAATATGTTGTTCCAGGGACGCCCCCGGAAGCAACGATTTGAGTTAAAAACGTTCGCTCTGAAAGAATATATATTCAAAGATTTGCGGCACATTTTCACAATTTTTCAAAAATAGCAGATCTACAAGTTCATATGTTCATAAAGTTCATATGAGCTTGTAGATCTGCTATCTTTCAATAGCTAAAGTATAACATAATGCTTGGGTTCCTGCCCAAAATGGGTTAAAAGAAAGGTTCTTCCTAAATTAAATGTTACCCTATTCAGACTTTCACACAATGCAGAATGCTAAAAAATACAAAAGGTTTTACAATCCTTTTGGCCAAACCTTCACTTTGAAGGTCAACTACAAAATCTATCTAGGGTAAATGCTTCTTTCTTTCTGCGATAAATAGAAAATGGAATTTGCTTGCAAGTGCACAAAAACACATTTCACTGTTTTACACCTGTAAACCTGGCTGTGATGTGACGTAAGGATGATTGTGATTCTGATTCTAATCGCATCAGTGACTAAAAAGAAGTAAAAACGACAAAAAACTATCAGTGGTGCTCAATATTTCATGTCAAGGACCCCCAAAATGATATGTATATTGCGGCCGACCCCCATTTGAAAATATGTTGTTCCGGGGGAAAGTTATCAGTACTGCAAACGGCAACATCTGTTCATAATCACTCAAATTGGTGACACTTTTCCACCAACAATGTTAGTCTTTCCTCAGAACAACAGCAGTAGTAAGACCATGGCTTAACATTCCCTTCCACGCCATGAGAGCGCAATGGAACCATCTCTGTGGCTGAATGAATGTTGCAGCAGGAAAGGCCGCAGCGTAACAATATGTGGATTTGATGTCGGGGGAGTCACTGGTATAGGTGTTGGTTTGTGTGCTCTGCACTCTGCAGGGTTCAAAAGGTAGCCTGATGATTTAATGCTTCAGCAAACAAAGTGGCTGGACACAAATAATGTATTTTCAACTGTCAAAGGAGAGTGTAATATGGTATTTAACCATTTTAGACCCGAGAACTGCTTCTACAAAATGTCTTCTGAAAACCTCCGTTTCTATGTCAGTGGTTCTCAAACTATTTCATGTCAAATGTTATGCATTTGGCCACGGACCCCCATCTGAAAATATGTTTTTCCAGGTATCCCCCCCTTCCCCAGAAGCGAACATTTGAGTTAAAAAACGTTCGCTCTCAAAGAACATACAAAGATTTGCGCCACATTTTCACGATTTTTCAAAAATAGCAGATCTACAAGCTTGTAAAGCGGCACTCGGTGCCGCTCTATGAGCTTGTAGATCTGCTATTTTTCAATAGCTAAAGTAGGCTATAACATAATGCTTAAAACACCAAAAGGGGTTCCCCGTCCAGAATGATAACTACTTCCAGTTATCAATTATGTTTGCACAGCACTCTCGTCAATGAATCGGGTTTATATAACGGAGAATCGAGATCGACGCCACAACTTACTTTCATGGCCTTGAAAAGCCTCTCCGCCAGGTATGTAGGGACACTCTTTACACACTTAACTGTGGAAAGGCACAGAAAACAAGAGAGTTTTGCATACGTTTTTTTTTTATAGTTCCCTGAAAGAAAATAAAAAAGCACTGCTAAAGAAGAGTCCTTACCAATGGCCACTAATAGCTTCTGCAGGTCACCGCCCATCTCACTTTCAATTTTCTCCTGCAGGGTCTTGTTGCTTATGCTTTTATATTCCACAAGCGCTGCATAAACATGGACATAAACATGGATTTTATTGATACTGTATTATTTAGTCTGATTTGCGGAGCGATATGTTTGTCAGAGTTAAGGTCCCTGCGCACGGAGAGCGTTTTTCGGGATTTTTAGCGGCGTCGGTTTTCCGAAAAACGCGTCCGGTGTGCAAAGCACCTTTATCGTCAGATACATTTGTCTCCAAAAACATAAAAGTCTACCTACTCTGTCGCAACTGAGGAACACTCCGATGGCACAGAATATCAATAAACTTGGCCTCATCTGTCCCCCACTTGTTCTCCCCTGCTTCGTACAGGGCCTGTGTTAGAAGGAGAAAGATATGAGTATACATGCAAAAATAATAATAATGTACACAGTGGAAAACACAATTGGAGAGGAACAATGAAAATGGAATTTCTCATAAGGGTTCAGAGTAAGTATGATTCAACGCAAATACACCGGTCCATGTCTTGACTCACACAAGGTTCAGGGGCTGGGCCACGCCCAGTGGGACGAAGTGAAATACTTAACGAAGGGTTACGAAATACTACACGAGGCCATCATAATCATGGCCTCGCTTAGGTCGCTAGTTCGTATCCCCGGACCGGCACGTTAAAATGACCACCGCTGAAGTGCCCTTGGACAAGGCATTGAACCCCTACCATGAAATGTTCTATGAGCAGGGCCTGGCTGTGAACAAGTTCTTGAGCTTAGTCCAGTTACCCTGGGTAAACATAGTACCTTTCCTTTCCTTAGTCCAGTTACCCTGGGTAAACATAGTACCTTTCCTTTCCTTAGTCCAGTTACCCTGGGTAAACATAGTACCTTTCCTTTCCTTAGTCCAGTTACCCTGGGTAAACATAGTACCTTTCCTTTCCTTAGTCCAATTACCCTGGGTAAACATAGTACCTTTCCTTTCCTTAGTCCAGTTACCCTGGGTAAACATAGTACCTTTCCTTTCCTTTGCCTTAACCCATTTATAGCTGAGGGCCGATTCTACAAAATGTCTTCTAAATCGTGACAGTATTCAGAAAGAACCTTTGTCAGTGGTGCTCAACCTTTTCATGTCAAGGACCACCCGGAATTATCTGTATTTGGCCGCGACCGGCATCTGAAAATATGTTGTTCCAGGGACCCCCCCAGCCCCCAGAAGCAAAGATTTGAGTTAAAAATGTTTGCTCTGAAAGAATATATACCGGTATTCAAAGATTTGCACCTCATTTTCGCGGGAACATCAAATTTTTCAAAGAATTGCTTGTAGATCTGCTCATTTTCAACAGCTAAAGTATAACATAATGCGATCACTACTGGGGGTAACATATAAGTCATGAGTAATAAAAATGTGTTAATATTTGTTTTAACCGTATTTTTCACATTGTAATGAATGACTCTAAAATGGCATTTAACCCATTTTGACCCGAGAACGATTCTACGAAATGCCTTCTAAATCCTGACCGTTTTCTGAAAAACCCATGTTTCTATATCGTTCTCAAACATTTTCACGTCAAGGACGTCAAGGAAATATGTTGTTCCAGGGACCCCCCCCCCCCCCCCCCCAGAGGCAAAGATTTGAGTTAAAAACGTTCGCCCTGGAAGAATATATCTTCAAAGACTTGCGCCACGTGTTCATGATTTTTCAAAAATAGCAGACCTACAAGATTGTAGCGCGGCACTGAGCTTGTAGATCTGCTATTTTTCAATAGCTAAAGTTCCCACCCAGAATGGGTTAAACACCACGGCAATTATTCCGTTTCCATTTAGCTTCGCCTCTTCCACATAGTGGATGGTTATTACTTTAGTCTGTAGCTGATTTCACCTTAGCATCTTCCTTGGCTTTGGCGACGTCCACACTAGTGCTTTCATCTCTCTTGCCCTACAAAGGAAAGGAGGGATCACAACTGTGATGATGGTGATGATGGTACTGTACGTTCCTTACTGTAATTCTACAGATGAGAGTTTTCCATTTTTTTGCATTGCTTCATGACGTAAATTAATATCACCTAAAGAAGTTGTGTTTCTCTGACCTCTCCAGTCTAGGCCACTCTCAGAAAAGTATTGCTAAGTCAATTGTATATGCTGAACTCGTGTATACTATACAGTATCTCTCATAGCTGTGCTAACATAATTCAGAAACTGCTCTCTTCCATGGAATTCCATTCTGCACATTCTTTGGCTGAGAGTGGAGAAGCCAAACTGTCTAAAAAAACGATATGGCTTTGCCTTTGACAGTGTACGGCGGTTACGCATCTTTATTTGTCTACCGTTGTATGATGCATTATGGTAAAATACACATAATTCGTTAATATTAATAAATATACATAATAAGTCGGATCTCGACTATTTTTAGCAAGTGTAAAAACAGTCATTACGACGGCATCAAGGCCCGCCGAAATACATTCATCATCACTAAATATCATCGGATTTTAGTCGACTAAATCTAGACTAACACTAAGACATTCCAGGTGACTAAAATGTGGCTAAAACTAAATGAAAACTATTCAAGAGACTATGACTAAAACTAAAATCGAAATGTGCTGCCAGACAACAACACTGGTAGAAACAATGTAACATATGTACCTCGGCTAAAATGAGCAGAGTTTTACCATAGTCCCCGGATACCTCCGAAGTGAAATCATGACTTAATGATCTGCCCGTTTCTAGGATGAGACAAAACACAACACAGAATGTCAGTATAACAATAGTCTACTCTAAAACATGCAAATACCTATAAGTATAATCAGTCCACATGCACAAGTAAGACGCGTGAACGCAGCTCATACATTTAGTGGGTTTTTTTAAGTTACGTTTTTTTGAAGTTATTTTTTTAGTGTGTGTGTGTGTGTGTGTGTGTGTGTATGTGTGCGTGCGTGCGTGCATGGTTTTTTGTACGTTTTCTTTAAAAATAAAATGTGTACATTTTGTTTTTAGGTTACGTTTGTGTGTGTGTGTGTGTGTGTGTGTGAGATACACACAGACAAGACATGTATGTTCTGCTAGGTCTCATAGTTAGTGCTCATTGCGTTCACAATGACCACACACACACACACACACACGTGCCCATGGAAGGGGGGGGGGAAAACACTATTGTCACCATCTTATTTGCAGAAATATATGTGAATAATATACTAACCTGCCAGGTATGCTTCAGACAGGGCTTTGATTTGTCTGTTGGATCTTGAGGCAAATATTTCAGTCAGAATACTTTCTGTGGTCCCAGCTCCCTATAAACACAAATAATTATCCTCTTCATGCTTTTCCAATACAAAACCAGTAGTAGTAGTATTAACGAATACCAAACGACCCGCCCCTTTACCAACTCGCCCCGGGCGTAGAGCCAGCGGAACTGCGCGGCCTGGTATTCCTAAATTAACCCAAGTAAATGATGCTTCAACGGTTAAACCTAACCTTATTCCTAACCTCAACCTCAGTAAAACTATGCCTAAACCTAACCTAAACTTAACCCTGCAGTAAAACTATGCCTAACACTTGCACTCGAGGGAGTTCATGCGTGCTCAAAAGGCACATTCTATACTCAAGGGGTTAACATGCTGAATTTATATGTGGGTGTATAAGTGTGTGCAAGTCCCACACGTCATTCGCTGATGTGGCAGTCAGCTGACCAATTGGGCGGGCTACTTAAGCTCACTAGTCTGCATGCCTTCCTTCTGCTATGGTTCCCGGTTGTTATGTGATGTTTGCTCTGTTATTTATGTTCCCCATGGGGGGGGGGGGGGTTCATTGTATATCTATCTCCCTGCTCTTAATGTTTATGATGATTAATCGTGCCAAGCTAAGAGTAAATGCAGCAGAGCCGAACGCCAAGATGAATATATCTATGCACACTTGTATTCTCATTCTATAATAAATATTGGTTGAATCTATTCCGTGAGTTGTCTGACTGAACCTTATTCTCAGGAAAACAAAATAAAGAATACATGAATCGCGGCACCGAGCGGTCGGCGTGAGAAATCGAGGGGCGAAATGGTTTTTAGGGGCGACCGTACCTGATACCGTATTAACAGTTAATTAGTTAATTTATTAGGTCCGACGTCGAAATTAAAAAAGTTTGCTCTGAAAGAATATATTCAAAGATTTGTGGCAAGATTTGTGCCACATTTTTACGATTTTTTCAAAAAATAGCAGACCTACAAGCTCGTAGCGCGCCACTCGGTGGCGCGCTATAAGCTTGTAGATCTGCTATTTTTATATAAGCATTATGTTATAGCTAAAGTATAACATAATGCTTAGTTAAAACACCAAAAGGGGTTCCCGTCCAGAATGGGTTAAAGATTATTCACAGTGCAAATCGTGTTGGAGCTCCTTATTATAAAATGCTACCTTTCGTACAATAAAGAACGCATGGAATGTTTTTTATCTGTGGCATCCTGGTGGATAAGCATTCTATGTAGGACACAATGACATGAAAATAATAGCAACTTCATAAGCATAGAACTAGGATGCGTTCCTAGTAAGTTGCCATAGTATATATATACTGTACACAACGGCATGTACCTGCTTGATTGATGCTCTGCAGTTTTAACTGCTACTCTAACACATCTTGTGCATATATCATACACATTTCATCATATATATATATATATATATATATATATATATATATATACGGTATATATATATATATAATATCATACGCTATTTCGCACTGCCAATATTTATATTGCATTTGTTGTTCTGTTGTGTTAGTTTATTTATTTATTTTCATCTTTTTCTTGAAACATATGGCACTCACACCTGTGAACCTGTGATGTGAAGTTGAGTTGACATACATGGTGGCCATTTTGTACTTTTGTAGCATACACCGGTCTTCCGCCCACTGAATATGGCGTGAGAGGAAAATGGTCACCCTGTGCATAACACACTCACTTTGACCTCGTCATCGATTACGATCATATACCTGGGTGGCTTTAATGATCTCTCTACAGTCGTACACATCGGCGGGTGTCGCCAAGGCAACGAGCAGTTCCTCAAAGTCTCCGTGGGTGTCACCTTCCAAGTCAGCTACCAAAGCCTGAGAGAGAGAGAATATGTATTTACATGTATTCTGTATACATTCCGGCTGCACCTAAGGCCTGAGGTATACTTGCTTGTGCATTGTGTCGCGTAACAGGAATAACCGATCTACAAGCTCATGTGTCGCAGCGTGACCATTTTGGGCTTGTGGATTGACTATTTTCTGTGCATCAGGCTAAGGAACATATATCTGCATATATATCCTAGTAATGCAACTACTTCAACCGCTGTATACATAAAATTGTACACTCTCCATACCTCTAATATTCTTTGATAATTCCATTCAGGTTTCATTTTGGTACTGTAAGTGCATTGCATGTTATTGTTAAAGCCTGTTGTAAGGTGTCCATGTCAGATTGGTTGTAGAGATGTTTATTTTGTAGTCTTGCGTGCGTGCTTTATAATCTTGCCAAACCTCTCCAGTCACTGGGCTGCTTCCAAACTCCCCTGCATTTATGTTATGTATACTTATTTTATCTGGCAAAGAGATTGTTGATAGCTACTATTCTTAACTTATGGCTCTATACTAAATGGCTAAAGATAAATAAACCCAGGTAATATTATTAATGTACCCTTCCCGTGGCCTTCAGATAGGCCTTGGCAATAACCTGGCGCTGAGCATTGCTTCTCTGGGCCAAGACTTCAATCAGTTTATCTTCTGAGGTTCCTAGATAGAGAGATCAGAGAACGGAACAAAGCAGTCTTTTAAACTCTTTACATATAGCTCATTATCGCCACACGGTAGAATGCACTCTAGAATTCAGTCTACGTTTGCTGTGTGTGTGGTTGGCTGAGTGCCTGCCTGGGTGCCTGGGTATGAGCACAAAAATAGCATGGTTGTTTTTCACCACCTGTGCGCAACCTAACACACACACAAACACACATATTAACTGTATATATGTTGATTTTGGGTGTGCCAGTACAGTACAGTACAGTAGAGGGACCCCCACACGGTAAAGGTCCCCACACACAGAGCGCAATTTCGGATTTTTCCATCGGTTTTCCGAAAAACGCGGCCGGTGTGCAACCACCTTTAACTCTGTCATTTCTCAACCGTTTCGGACATGGGGCGGCTCGCCGGAATCGCCCCGGCCCCCTGGGCGCGTTCCTGTGGGGCTGGAACTTCCGGGCACCCCCCGGGGACCCCCACACGGAGTTGCACCACTCACTTCACACGGGTGTGATTTCTTTTGCTGAATAAACAGAAAGATAACTCTTTAACTGTAATTGTTTTCCCATACCAATGCCCTCTATGGCATTCTTCAGAGTTTCCACGTCCTCTTCTGCTTTGAAGTCTGCTTTATCCTTGACAGTCCCTCTGTTGGACTGATGGCAAACACATGCAACAACAAACAGGCTCAGTCACAATAATGAAATAACAAACTTAATAGGCTACATTGTGATTTTAACCTCTTTAACCCATGGTATGGTCAACTTACTGTTACTGTCAATGAGGAGGGGTTGTCTAACAGCAGTTCCAAGTCATCCTGCAATAGGCCAGCAAATTATTGCAATCAGATTATGAAACTATAGGAGTGATGATAGATTATTGCCTAGGGCTAGTAGTAGGCCTATATATATATATACCCTATACTATCTACAGCCTACGATTACAATATTATATGTAGGTAATTTAATGCTACTGCATGTAATGCTAACTTCAATATGTAGTACACTTCTGATTCCGAACAACTTATGTCATTTTTAGATGCTGTGTGCAGGCCTATAGCCCCTCACCCAAACAGACATTCTTCCTTATGGGTCCAGTCAACCTGGGGAAGAGAGAGAGAGAATAAAGATGAGACTGCGTTTCATTGCAAATAAAGGAACACGCTCCTTCCCCATACAGGCATACAGCAAAGTATAAGAAGAAAGAAGGAAAAAAATCTAAAGTAGACAGCGACAACTATATACACACAAAGATAGATAGGCTTACCAAACGCAAGAAATCACAATAGTCGGTTTGCCAGCAGGGTGGGGGAAAAAGACTGAATCGCAGCGAGAAAGGGAACCTCTTTAGCGGAGTTGTGAAGGCAACGCCCAGGTCATCGGCTCTACGGGATTACGGGAAATGAAATTACAAAGGAGGTTTTTCCCAAACCAAACTCCTCCTGATCAGAGGCAGTCAGTCAGAGCTCTACTCCAATCCAATCCAATCTCCACGGAACGCAACGTGCATGACATGACTACAGACAGTAGTACTGTACAGATAACATTTTATATAGAAATACAGGAAGTTTTAGGGGGCGGGGCATAGCTTGAAGTTGGACAGTCTGTAGTTAAACGTATTGTATTATTATTTATTATCAATGGGACGGGCGTCATAGCAAATTTGTCCATAACCAGAGTATGAATGTGTGTGTGTGTGTGTGTGTGTGTGTGTGTGTGTGTGTGTGTGTGTGTGTGTGTGTGTGTGTGTGTGTGTGTGTGTGTGTGTGACTCATAGACTGTATGTGACTGTGTGTGTGTGTGTGTGTGTGTGACTGTGTGGGCGCTGTCCACATTCCACAACCGCAACTACCAATGGGAGGAGCTCTCAATAGTTCCCGGAAGTTAGTAGTTCCAAAAAGCTTGCTACACACTTGTTTCACTGTGTTGGGGAACATGGTTACCCAATACCGCCCCCATCTGGCAGAGTCAGGTTAGCAATAACTCGCTGCATGTGTGGCTGACGGTAGCGAGTGACAGTAGACTTGCATGCACTTCAAAAGCAGGTAAGATTAAGAACGTTTAAGATTTTAGATTGTATCAATCATCAATGTATCAATAAACATGTTCTTCTTCCTACTATGCAGGTGTGGTCACATGGTTGATCTGAGGAACCCAGCCATGATGCAGGAAGCCATAGAAAATCAAAATAGTACATTGGGCAGATAATAAAGTGATTTATTAAAAGAAAATTGGCCCCAACACTTGCTGTTGACCCAGTGACTTCAGTGATGATGCTAGCCTAATTGATTAATCAATTAACCCCTAAATAAAATAACAACAAATATGATAAAATGTTACACTTTCAGAGTTTAATTGACACTCTAACAAGGGCATGAAAAACATTTTTGGCCAAAAGGCTTAAAAACACATGTTTATGATTTTGTCCGTCATCTCACCACGTGATTCCCTAATCTTCAGTCCACCAACCAATTTGATTGATTGATTTGATTGAATCATCACCTGCCCATCCTGAGTAACTTGTTCAGACCTACAGGGCTCCATCTTGCGCCACCCCTTATCCCTAAACTTATTTGCCATTTTTTACTATTTTGAAAAACATTTTAAAATAGTTCAACTAGCCGATCTACATCGAGACATTGTGAGCTTGTAGATCGGCTATTTGAACTTTTTTTTAATGGCAAATTAGTTTAGGGATAATGGTTAAGAGGTGGTGCAAGATATAGCCCAGTCTATTCTGTGTTCAGCATTTTCTGTTTTATTATTAAATTAGAACAAATATACTCCCACCTTTTATAAAAAACGAATAATAAGTGACAGAACAGCTCATTTAAAGCCCAGGCAAGACCTAGCTGTTATATAAGGCTAGCTCTTAATGCATTTCTGGTTCATGTTATTGTCTACCTGTTTTGTATGTCTGTGGGAAAAATGGAATTTTTACAAAAATGTGCAAGCCAGCATGGCAATGACCCCTGGTGGTCACAACAACAATAACAGCCGGAGGTCAGGAGTTAGTAGGCTGAACATTTTTTAAATATAACTTTCTTTAAATCACTTTCCAAAAGCCTGTATGGTTGTATGTAGGCCTGTTGCTGCTTTTGTCCAATTGAGGACGACACAGACCATAGAATAGAAATACAGGCACCCTGACAACTGACTCAGTACAGTCAGAACGAAACGGGACAGGAGTTAGGCTACTGTGACAAGTGAGAGCCGACACACACACGCGCGCGCCCATATACCTTATGACATAATTATTTTGTTGATACAGCCGTATTGTTACAAATAGTTAGACTGTTCATAGTTCAATATCACACGCAGCCATTACTCTCGACAATTAGCAACAACAACAACACCTCCTCATCCTGTCGTCCCTTCACAATTAAAGTGTCTCCTCCTTTACCTCCCAATGCTGCACATTTTACCCAGGTTATTAACATAAAATAGGTGTAACTTAACATTGTGGGAGAGAGCAAGGCAGTGAGTGAGCGAGATAGATAGATAGAGAGGGCCAAGAGTGGCGGGGGTTGACTGACGCCTGACGTTCAGTTGGAGCTTGGAGGCCCCCCTGAGGGTGGAGGTCTGTTTCACTTGAAACATAGCTAAGGCCTCCTATGACACGCACACACACACACACACACACACACACACACGCACGCACGCGCACACA
The DNA here is from genome assembly GCF_964188405.1 of Protomyctophum parallelum. Taxonomy (NCBI): domain Eukaryota; kingdom Metazoa; phylum Chordata; class Actinopteri; order Myctophiformes; family Myctophidae; genus Protomyctophum; species Protomyctophum parallelum. The sequence continues at coordinate 13,850,153 of NC_139713.1, forward strand.
CAAATCATATCATATCAAATCAAATCATTAGTGTTGATTTGAAAGCAAACCCGGATCCATTCTCTCACCAGACCGGATGTGAGCAGTGATTTGATTAGATATAGGCTATAAATATAGAACTCAGGTGAGATGCCAGCTAGGAGTGTATGTATCACTTCAGAATGGAACCTGTGTGTGTGTGTGTGTGTGTGTGTGTCCCCTCTCTGCTGCAGGATGTTGGCCAGAAAAAACACATGATCTTGAGCACACGGTGGCCGGAGTGGAAGATGCATATGGAAGCGGCTGATCCACTGTGACGTGATGCGTCATTACCGTACCAATAAACAGGCAGTAAACATAAGTCATGGAATCATAGATCTGGCATATTTTAATGAATGGTCATGTGATATGCATATGAACAGCAAAGACAAAGATGAAAGCAAATACGACCTGTTACATCACGAATCAGATTCGATCATATCAGTCCGTTGGTCGGGGCAGTCACTGAACGGATATACAACATTATATATATGCAAAACAAATAAAGGAACAGAAAATAAAAGAGGAACCTATCTTGACACCGGTCACATTTAGCGGAATTCTGACGTAATTTCTCTGGTCATTGTCAATGGCAAATATTGAGACGTGTGGGGACAAGATTTAGCCGACATTTGACCTGAATTCCCCTTTCATTGTCATTGGCAAATCTTGAGACGTGTGGGGACAAAAGCTGTTTATAGACACCCATGTGAAGTGAGGGGCGCTCTTATCATCATACATCATCATCTCATACTAGCCAATCAGAATGCCCGTTGCCTGTGATTGGTTAGCTGATTTGCTCGTTTACATATGACGTATATTTTCCCTTCAATGTCAATGTCGTTTAATGTTTTAATGCTTAATTTACATATTTAGCAGAATTTTGACCTAATTTCTCCATTAATAGTCAATGGCAAATCTTGAGACCCGTGGGACAAGATTTAGCAGACATTTGACCTGAATTCCCCTTTCATTGTCCCCTCATAAATCACACCCGTGTGAAGTGAGGGGCGCTCATATCATCGTACATCATCATGACTCATCTCGTACTGGCCAATCAGAATGCCTGCTGCCACAAATTTACGTCATATTTGGCGGACATTTGACCTAAATATGAGACGCTGTATACCTCAAAAACAGTTAAAGAACAGGAGCTTGCCTCATTTTGGACACACCTTGCTCTCAATGAACGCAAGGCAGCTACATTCGACATAGTTACTACTCAAGGATTTTGGGCGTGTGCACAGTGTCCATTCGTTCTTATGGACATTAATTACGCTGCCAATGCTGATCTAAACGGTTACAAAAAGCAAGCTCCCATACTATATAATTCAAGTATAATTCATTGTAGCCTAACATCTGGTGCTGAGACAGAGGCATACAACTCTCAGGGTGCTCTAAACACATAGAGTCCCTATAGAGCTTGACTTTTTGACAATGATTGTTTCACAGCTCCCTGGACAGTGTGTGCTCAGTATGGCAGTGCCAACAGGCTCAAGTCACAGCTGCGCTTAAGTAGGCTTCCACTGTAGGCCGGCCCTCCGCTTGATGATAGGCTCACGATGACGAGGTGGGCAGGTGGAAGGTGAAAACGGAGTCAGCACCTTCCTCTATACAGCACAACAGCATGCGACTGATAAATAACCAAATTACCATAATCACCCGATTATGTAACAATATAGCTTCTCTTTTGGGGGGGAGGGGGGCTTGACCACGTTGTCATAGCTGCTTGCAGCTACTTTTTTTTCCCATTTTGAATGTTATTTGTTCAGTTGTTGCTAGTCATGGCTGCCAGTTCCCACTTGATGCCATGTGGAAGTTCTGACTGCTCCAGACCGTACTGAATAACTGACAGTTTGCATAACATCTTAAGACTCGGACTAAAGTCTAAGATGAACAACTCATCAGATCTGTCATTTCCTCGAAAGAGGATGATAAGATCTCCCATGCAACAACAGACCATCCAAGACTTTGTACAAGGGCTTTTCCCTTTGGGCTTAACCTGACTCCAGGAGAAAGTCTCTGGTTTGAATTTCCACAGGTCATTGAATTCCTGGTTTGAGTCGTTGCTGCCACCAAATATGTACAGCTCTCCATTGTAGGCGAATGCGGAATGACCGAAGCGTCCTTCTGGAAGAATCTGTGCAGAATGCGTGCTCAGCCAGAGGTTGGTCTCTGTGTCAAACACTCTGATGGTGTTATAGTAGACCCCTTGTTCATACCCAGAGAATCCCCCAAATACAAACATCTTTGTCCCGATAATTGTGGCAGAGTGACTGGATGAAACAGATGGAGCAGTTCCTCTGGTGTTGATTAAAGACCAGACCATTGTGCTGGTGTCCAACTTGTAGATGTCATTAGTGCGTCCTCTCACCTGTGTGATTCCTCCATGGATATACATGGCCTTCTCCAGGACGCAGGCAGAGTGGTCCATCCTCTCCTCTGGAACGGTCCCAGAAACCTTTGGTTTGAACCATATGCAGGCGTCAACGTCAAATGCATGAAGCACATTCATCCTTCCCCAGAGGTAGACAGTATCTTCAATCAGCACAGCTGTTTTAAGGCAGGAGTAAACCTCAAGGGGGCGTTCTCCTCTTCCTATCGTCTTTGGGGGCAAAATCCTCCAGCGCAACGACACTTGATTGAAGATGTGGACCTCAATCTGATCATTGTTGACCACAAAGTGATACACCTTGAGCCCGACTACCACAGCAGCACTGTTATACTGTCCAGTATGTCCTCCTTTCAGGTGTACTGTCCAGTGCAACATTTTAAATACAGTACCTGAACCTCCACAAATAAATGCTACTAACACCCGGAAGTTACAATGTCAAGTTCCTAAATGGTGTTTTGTTTATAGGACAGATCATTTTTAAAGGATGCTTACATCGGTTGTAATGACGGTTTTGTGACGTCATTGACATCATTATGTAGAATAGCTCATGACCTTGAGGGAAGGAAACAGGTGGTCGAGGTGAATGGTACCCTGTCTACTTCCCTCCCAGTAGAGTGTGGGGTCCCTCCTAGGGCCTCTACTATTTCTAATTTATGTAAATGACATGAACTCGGCATGCAAATGCAATCTGTTCTTGTTCGCTGACGACTCAGCTCTCCTGGTCTCGGACAAAGATAAGTCCCAGGTTGGGAGAGTACTCAGCACAGAGCTCGGTAGCATCTGTCTTTGGCTCTCCGACGACAAATTGTCACTGCACCTTGGGAAAACTGAATCTATCCTGTTTGGTTCAAGTCAAAACCTCAACAAGTCCCCGGGCTTCACGGTTAGAGTGGGTGACAATGTAGTCACAAGTAAGGAAGAGGTCACTTACTTGGGTTGTATCTTGGATAACAAACTCACATGTGAAAAATCACACCCGTGTGAACCGAGTGGTGCAACTCCCCTCTCTCTCTCCTCCCCCCTCCTCTCTCTCATTAGCAGGCAACAGTGCAGCACTGTCTCTCTCTCTCTCTCTCTGTTTCTTGCACAACAGCACCCCTACTGGCCCCTACTGGTATGGTGCTCATTAACATCACATAGGTGGGTGATCACATAGGTGAACACGGACATTGCTGTTCCTTGGAGTGGTTGCACCACTCAAAAATGGCAATGAAAGTGATCTCAAAGGTCAAGCAGATAACTCGTTTTTTGGGCAGGATATCCCCTGTCAACAGCAGTGCTATGAGGACCTTGGCCGGTGCCCTCATCCAGTGCCACTAAATATATCAACATTGAAATTAGTCAATAGTCAGCATACCGTGCTTTTATTTTTGTTTTTGAAAAAACACTTCTCAGTCTGACAGATATTCTCCTGCTCATTACTGTGCACAAATGTACTACTGTATCAGTAGGCTACTGTGATGACCCATCCTGTTTGTGTGATGTTGCTGTGTTCTGATACCCCCTTTCTGAAACCAGCTCCTCGCCACTCGCCCCACACACTTGCCCTCGATATGCGCGTTCACGTGAGGCTGCGCCATATTAAGTGTCGTCCGAAACCAAGCAGCCTTGAGTGGAAGTGGCTTATAAAGCCCTCAAGAGCGCATGACATAAATCTCTGTTTGATCACTGAGAACCCCAAAAATGTCTACAAGCTCAAGTACAAACATTGTGGAGACACACACGGCAACCTTTTCCACAAATTAAAACAAGAAAAGCCATGGATAACTAATAGTATCCACAATGCATGTAAAAAAATTGACTTATTATATATAAGACATTTGTAAAGAACAGAACAAAAGAAGCTGACCTAAAAATGTTAAAGAAGTGGTTTGATATAAATAAATTATTAAATATAGGTCAAACTAAATGTATTATATTCGGCAATAAAAAATATAACCATAAATAACAAACAAATCGATCAAGTAACCCACATAAAATTCCTAGGAATCATGATTGACAACAAACTCACCTGGAAACCTCACATAGACTATTTAAAAACTAAAATATCGAAAACAATAGCAATCCTATACAAAATGAAAGACATCATTAATACAAAATCACTCCAGACATTATACAATTCCCTAATTATGCCATATCTAACTTACGTCGAAGTCTGGGGAAACACACATAAAACTATAGGCTACTACACCCCGTTGTTATTCTACAAAAGAAAGCAATAAGAATTGTCAACCGGGCTGACTATTATGTGCCAACAAATCCACTATTTATTAAAAACTGCACATTGAAATTTGCAGATCTAGCCTCAACACAGCAATAATAATGTACAAAGCATAACAGGTCGCTTCCAGTCAGCATGCAGGAGCTATTTATTTAAGCCTAGGGAAAGCAGGTATGAACTCAGGGGAATCTGAATTTTTAAAAAGACTACAATTTCACGGACCAACATCAAAGAGAGATGTCTATCTGCCATTGGGGTGAATCTATGGAATAATCTGGACACTGAATTAAAATTAAGCAATTCAATCATAAAATTCAAGAGAACATATAAAACAAAGGTAATCGAGGGCTATATGGAATCACTCTAACTAAGTGTTAGCTATATTAACAGTAATTTCATGTATATGACAGCTGAAGGCTAACCGCAGAACATTAAATATGCAAGAATCCCAAATTCTCCGCCCATACGCATTGAGTCTACCGAAGTATTAGGTGACCTCAAATACTTAAAATAAGTGCAATATAGAAACAAATTAAATAATATTCCCAAAACATAAACAAACAAAAAAAACAAGCCTCACTGGCCGCAAGTATAATTATATATAATTTAAAAAAAAATCAAATTAAGTAGTGTAGGAGCATTTATCAGTCTCACGATCTCAGCAGAGTGAAGGATATCAGGACACAGGACTCATCTCAATAGTTTCAGGCATCGTTCTTTATTTTCATGTTTCCGGTCAATTTACAGCAGAGCAACCGCATACTTCCATCATCCCTTCTCCCAATCAATGACCACCTTTCCCCTTTATTCTCTCCCAGACACACTCACAATAATAGCATTGACAGTCAGTAACAGGTGATCATACTAAAACATGTCCTTCCTTGGTTTGTGGGAGGAGAGAGAACAACAGGATATATGTGGCACCTTACTACAGGAAGGAAAAAGGTCCTATTTGAAATGAGATAGTGACAGCACATACAGTGGTATAATTACATGTAATGACAACTAACAGGTGTGGGTCCCGCACCTACATACATGTAGGTGCTACTTGTTCCCCTTTCTAGAATGGAGTAGGTACATAGCTACAGTGGTCTAATTAGACATGGTGGCAGCTGTCTGAGTGACAGCTGCCGGTCACTTGCAAACTAGGCTCAATGGTGAAGAATAAACTGGATGCAATGATAAGATAGTATTAGTAATAGTGTGTATATTTAATTGTATAATTGTCTCCACTTATGGGGCATTCTAAATTTCCACCACATTTGGCCTACATTAAATGATGTAGTAGTGTAAGTCATATATATTTATAAACATGTATATGCTCTATAATGTATTATATTCTATATATATTATCAATAAAATACTTTATCAGTCAAAAGGGAGACATTCATATGGAATGTCAGAACAGGTCAGTTCCATATATGGAGATCTAATTGAGGTTTGACTGGTCAGATGTAGAGTTGCTGGAGACAGCCATGTGCTGCGTGTCACGACTCACGAGGCGTGACAGGCCATATATGGAGGTGTGATGGACGGATTGACTGACAGGTTTTGCAGGTCTTCATAGTAATCTGTAAAGAAAGATCACATTCATTGTGTTGGTTTATTCCAGTGTGATATTATTGCAAAGGTATATAATATAAGCTACTCCACACTAAAATGTATCGTTGTAATTGCAGAGACTGTCCACTAGAGTGTGTTGAATGACATGGATAGCTTTACCCACTATAATCTCTTTATCGGATAGGTCCTAATAAACCCTGAATAATTTTCAATAAAGTAAAAAGTGTAAAGGACGTCACCCATGTTCAACCTATCTCCCTATGCTCATGATAATATGGTCATATCATGGTGCCAATTCTGTCTACCCCGTCTGTACGTGTCTCAGACTCAGTGGGGGCTGTGGACAATTCAGAAACCCGCCTATACCATGCAGTGACATGATTGATTGATTTAAAATGGGTGACGACTGACGAACATCTGGATTATTTTAATGATTTTTGACATCTTTACACCTTGCATTTAGTCTACCACCTGCAGAAAGGTTCGTTCACAGATCTGAGATGTTATTAGCCCTGAAACATATGACTGTCATGATTTATCATGACATGTGGTCGTGGACCATGGCTAAGATTTTATAGGCTATAATTTGATTATTGAACCATTTTTTAAGAACTACGTAGCCTACAACTAGCCTACAACATTCACACCCACTAGCCCCATATGTTCCCTCTCCCTACACTCATTCTGTAGCTCCGAGATGAGGTCACACACTGGGCCCCTCCCACCGCGTTTCAGAAACGGCGCAAGTTTCCGCTATGTAAGTTTCTTACCCTGACGCCACGATTAATCCAAACGTGAAGGGGACGTGAAGGGTTTACACTAATTCAACCATAACAACGCCCAAGAAAATCCAACTAGAGATTTGAACCGAGCCTTTACGTCCCGTATTTTGTCAGTCGCTTCCATGTTTATCAAGGAAGTGTGCGTGCATGTCGAGTGAACTGAAGTCAGTTGGAAATTTCGACCAGGGGAGGCGCTAAAGCTTTTCAACTTCCTTGATAAACATGGAAGCGACTGACAAAATACTGGACGTAAAGGCTCGGTTCAAATCTCTAGTTGGATTTTCTTTGGCGTTGTTATGGTTGAATTGGTGTAAACCCTTCACGTCCCCTTCACGTTTGGATTAATCGTGGCGTCAGGGTAAGAAACTTACATAGCGGAAACTTGCGCCGTTTCTGAAACGCGGTGGGAGGCTACACACCCACATGAGCGACGTGTGTGAGCAATTATTGTCACACACACTGACTGTAGGCTAGTCTGTGCATCAAGTTCAGCGCCACAAAACCTCGCGTCACCACAAAGTGATTGGGGGAGTATTCGTATCAAGACGTTGGTGGAAGCGGCCGAGTTCAGTTGTTGTTTTGTTTCATTAGACAGTTGAATCAAGTTGTATAGCCTAATCAAATCGGTATAATCTGACGTTCATCAAGTTACCAACCTGCAAGGCGTGAGTAAGTGTTTCATCTTTGTATTGTTATAAATAAGATGGACCAGTTGACAGTTTCCTTTTGCTGGAAGTGATGCTTATTCAATCTTCGATGGAGGGCGAGCTCCAAAAGTGACTATGGGGGCTTGAAAGATACCTGGACAGTAGACTAGAGTGACTAGGCTACCTGTTCCGTTTGTAAGGTGGACAGTGGACTGCTCTGCGTTCATGGGTTTGGACTGCATGGTTTACAAACTATGTTTAATACTCTAAATAATCTATTGAGAATAATAATAATAGTATATTAATAGTAATTTTAGTAAGAGTGATAGATGAGTCGACAAATGACCATATGCCTATATATAGCATAAATTATTAAATAATCTTTATGAATGTAACTTTACTGTCCATATTTTTCTGGTATAGAGATAGAATAGGCTTAGATTAAACATTGTCATATATAATATTTAATATAGTGTGTGTATATATATATATATATATATATATATATATATATATATATATTAGGGATGCACCGAAATTGAAAATCTTGGCCGAAACCGAATACCGAATATATGAAACAGTTGGCCGAAAACCGAATACCGAATATGATTAATATTATACATCTTTTTTCCTACCATTGCTGTCATGGCCGTACCTTAAAGCTACCTGATTTATGGCAAAATAAATGGTTATGGCAAAAAACTTAAATAATAATCACTATTATGGGTCCATAAAACATTTATTCAGCCCTTTTGAATGCATTAATTGTTTCCAGCCAGACAGGTCTAGTCCAGAATTCCACTTTAAGCACTATATACTTTGTTGTACAACAAATAGCAAAGATTGTTGACCTACAAGCTTGTAGATGTTTGGAAAATTTGAAAGATTTAGAAAGCTTTTGCCTATAATGCCATGTTGAAAGTGGTTATCACTTAACATACCTACACCCGCACAGTATCATTGGTATGAAGTGTAACTGAATATCGCTGTTTTAGTATCCTCACTTAACCCATTAACCTGAGTTTGATTCTACAAATGTTATGTTATGGTTATGGCAAAACTTAATTTAAATAATAATCACTATTATGGATCCATAAAACATTTATTCGGCTCTTTGAATGCATTAATTGCATACACTATTCGGTGATATATTTTCGGCCTATTTGGGCCGAAACCGAATAGGCCGAAAATGCATATTTAGCCATTTTCGGCCGAATATTTTCTGCGGCCGAATATTCGGTGCATCACTAATATATATATAATGTGTCACAATACTGCCGCCATTCATGTTGCACGATGACGCGAAACATATGGCCTAAGCGTTTCCAGGGGGTCCCTATATACCAGCCAAAAACGTTGAGAACCCTAATTAACCCCCCCTTCCTTTCATCCATCTGTGTGGTTCTTTTGGCCTGTATTGTCCCACTTGCATCACCAGACTCTTCCCTTCTTGCTCTGTGTGTGTGTGTGTGTGTGTGTGTGTGTGTGTGTGTGTGTGTGTGTGTGTGTGTGTGTGTGTGTGTGTGTGTGTGTGTGTGTGTGTGTGTGTGTGTCTGTGTGTGTCTGTCTGTCTGTCTGTGTCTGTGTGAAATATAATTGCACACAAACACTCTGTGTTTCTTGCTATGATGTACAGTAGACAGAGCCGGGCCTCTTTGCCCACTCTCCTGCATGCCGGGAAAGCTTCAGTGCATGTGGGTGAGAATGTAAGGAGGGAATTCTGCAGATTGGTTTCCCCAACGGTGTCATGCCATAATTAATAATACGTCAACTTTAAACATGCATGTGATTGGTTACTGTAAGCATAAACATGCAAACAAATTCATGCAACTTACTACATTTTGATCGGGAACCCGTTTTGGTGTTAGCATTGCGTTATTCAGAATGAAAACTGTCAGGATGTAGAAGACATTTTTAGAATCTGATCTCAGGTCAGTGGTTGATTGCCGAGTCCTGTGGTGGGAGTTCGGGTCTTGTTTTGGTGATTATGAAGTACTTTATTGTTGTCTCCACCAGGCCGAAGGCATGGGGGGAGAGTATGTTTTGCACTCCGTCCGTCCGTGTGTCCGTCCGTCCGTCCGTGTGTCCGTCCGTCCGTCCGTCCGTCCGTGAGCAGCTAATCTCGGCCACCGTTAACCCGGTCGATGACAAAGTTTGCACACACACTCCCTGGATGCCAACAATGAACCTCTGCCCCAAACTTTCCACAACGGCCTGTTATAGCGCCACCAGGAGGCCGCTTTGTGCAAAACAAGTTTTTGCACAGTACACCTACAGATTTTGTCCAAACATCACGCAAATTGGTACACAGTCTCTCTAGAGCCATTCAACCAAACCGGTCTTTCACATTTCTCAGACTCCATCCTGATTGGTTAACATTGGCTTCCAAAGTTCACAGGAGTGCTCAGTTTCAAACAAAATGCTGCAAATCATGAACACATCGTGTGATTTCCGTGAAATTGTGCACCCACATTCCCACTAGGCCGAGGACGAAATGCCACATGAACAATTTCAACTCAGCCTCAAGGTGGCGCTATAACTGGCCGAAAAGTGTTTTTACCTCTAACTGCACGGATCTGTGGATAACTTTCTATGCCAACCTTTGCCTGGAATTTTTCACATCTGCTCTTTATAGCGCCACCAGGAGGCCGACATATGTAAAACACATTTTCTATTATTACTCCTTCAGATTTTATCCAAATTTCACGCAAATCGGTACACATGATCTCCATAGTCATGTGATCAAGACAGGTTTGTTTGATTTCTCATATTCCATCCTGATTGGCCACAATTGGCTCCTACAGTTTTCAGGAGTAGCCCGCTTTGTACAAATCGCCACAACTCCTCAACGCAGCGTCCGATTGCGATGAAACTGTGCACGCATATTCCCACTAGGCTGAGGAAGAATCCTGGTGGAGACCTGTGCCCAGAAGGGCACTTTTTCTAGTTACATCTTGTGTTACAGGTACATAAGAGTAAAACATATTTTTGTTTTGGCTTCCTTACGGACAATGCAGCAGCATATAGATAGCATAACATTCAAAACATTAAACAACAAAACCACAGCAAACAAAGAAAAAAGAGCAATCAAAGTGTAACAAATAATAGTAACACATGTATGTGTTATGTATATACATGTATATGTATGTGCGTGTTTTCCCTGTAGTAGCAAAGTTAGGTAAACCTTTTGTGAACAGCTTCACAGTAGGTTGTCATGTTCCATATATACACGCTAATATAAACCATAACAAGTTGAATCATATACATTCAATGCATGCCAGATAACATCATTCAGTCTTACTGTCATAAAAAATAAATCTGACAAAACTAACCTAAAATAATAATTAAAAAAAATAAATCACGATTCGAACTTCACGCTGAGCGAATCGGCATAATAGTGTATTGTATTGTATTGGCATAATATGTGACCATACCATTAACAACCTATATAGAAGGCAAAATATCCAAAATGTCATCATGCTTTATGTAGCATGTGATGTGTCAAACTAGTGGGTTTTCATGATGCTGAATCCATTCCAAGTGCCGGTATTAGTTTTGCAAAAATTGGGCTAAAAACGGTCATGTCCATCACATTTGTGATGCCGGTAATGGCCTTTTTTGGCCCAATGAGTGTTTTTTTGCAAAACTAATGCTTGGAATGGATTCAGCATTCTATAGGTTGTTAATGGCATGGTCACATATTATGCCAAATATGAAAATTGCTCAACATATGCAAGTTAGCATCCGGCAGTTTCTAAATGCTGGGGACCCATACTCAACATTTCTAACATAAAGCCTTGGTGTACTCAACATGTCCGGGTTCACAATGGGGCTCTATGGGCTGGCAAGTAGAATAATATGGGCATTCCGAGACCTGTTGTTTCAGCGGCCTTTAGGGCGAGGTCGCTTCTCACCCTCAGGGCGTCTTCTTTACTGGCATTAACCTTGTTGTAAATAATTATTTCAGAATTCCCAGACAAAGCAGATGCCATGTCTCATGTGAGCGTGACCCCTGCAGTTTCCTGCAATGCCATCCTAAAATCTACCTCTCCTCATCCAGACCATTATGGCCAGGTCAGTTGGATTACTGTCTGTGCTGATCGATTATCGTTCTAATTGATCAGGTTTATATTTTTAAAGCAATTAATCTTCTCCTTTCCTTGCCAGGTTGACAGCTTTAAACGAGTGCAGGTTGTGGTCCCAAAGCTGTTAAAGTGGGAGGATCACAGTGCTGAGTTGATCGGGACTGGATTCTTTGCCGATGTGTATAAGGTACTGATGTGTAAACTAAGTTACAAACAAAACAAAAAAAAAACATTTGCATTCCGGGATTCGTTTTAATTGGGAGGCTGTGTGTGCCTTGTGTGTATGCATATATACATGAGGTGATATTAGAGAAAAGCTAAAACTGAACTCATTTTCTTTATAGACTCAATCATTATAGCCTCTTTGTCTTTGCCTTCCTTGTCTCAAATGTTTGGCTAACATCACAGATGAATCTGTTTCGCATTGAAGCTATATTTTCACACACACACACACACACACACACACACACACACACACACACACACACACACACACACACACACACACACACACACACACACACACACACACGCACAAATGCATGCGGGAGAGAGAAGCACCATGGCGTGCGATACTGTACTGTACTGTACTGTACACTAAGCTGACAAGGCTTTTTGGAGCCAATTATTGTTTTCTTTGTCACTTATCCCATTCTGACCTGAGATCAGATTCCAAAAATGTCTTCTACATCCTGACAGTTTTCTGAAAAAGCCATGTTTCTGTGTCAGCCGTTCTTCGAATTTTCAAAAATAGCAGACCTACAAGCTCGTAGCGCCACCGAGTGGCGCGCTACGAGCTTGTAGGTCTGCTATTTTTCAATAGCTAAAGCGTAACATAACGCTAACACACCCAAAAGGGGTTCCCGCCCAAAATAGGTTAAGTTGTGATGACTATAGTACACACGTCAATAGCTCAAGTATGTTTCCTTTGAGGCGAAACCACGGTGTCATGCCAATGGATGTTGTTTATTTCCTGCCGTTGTTTAGCACGTTCGCAGGGAACTTGAACACCGTTGCGGCCGATCTGTCGAAGATAGGCATCAGAGATTATCTCTGACAGATAGATGTGTGTTGTGAAAGTGTTGTGAAAGTGCTCAGTTTAGATGCAAGCAACATGAGTGTGACATTAAGAGTGAAATTTCTCACAGCCCGTGCCAAAATAAATATGCTTTTTTACTGATAACATGGTGTGTTACAGAGCTGATCTAAAGGGACAAGGTGAAAAGATGTAGTAAAGTATATACCTAAATCACACACTGTAGTAGCGATGCACTCTCGCCATGTTATTTCTCACTTTATTAAAGTGAATATTTAAATGAGTACACATTGGAGGCTTTAAAGATGGCTTGACAATTGTATCTTGTAATATGAAAAATGCAGCATTGTCTTTTGTTTTTGTCTTCCGCCTTTTGTTCTTTTTTTCTTACTGTATTTTTTTGTGTGTTTGTGTCTCTGTCTTCTCATCAATAACAGTTAAGTTAAAAAAAAAAAAAAAAAAAGATGGCTTGACAATATTGTCATAATAATGGCATGTCTATAGCCTCAGAAACCACAGGCGTTTTTTTCAAGGGAGAGAAAATGGAAGTCTAATGTGGAAGTGGTCAATCGTATACTGCACCACAACCTTTTAATATCGAAAACCAATTGAAAGATTTCTTGTTTTTCTTTCTTTTGTTTTGTAGTGAGAAACAAATATTGCAAGTTAACATGCTGTATCGTCACCTGCCTTTCAGATAACTCACAGTGCTACACACAAAGTTAAAGTGGTGAAGGTCTATAAAACCGAGGTGGAGCAAGAAAGCATCGTGCGAGAAATCGGTCTGCTTCAGAAACTCTCCCACCTCAACATTGTCAGGTACGTATAGTCATAGGGTGTTTCCGAACTTAACAATAAATATATTTCTTTACATCGCATATCTGCTGTATAATCCAAATTATGTAGGTCTGAAATGTCTAAACAGTGTTTTTTTTAACATATGTTTATTGATTTTTCTAACAACATTAGCTTATTTCAATAAAATGTTGTAAAACTGCCGTAATTTGGACTTTTCTTCCATATACTGTAGATATCTTGGAATCTGTGAGAAGGATCAGAAGCTTTATCCAGTTTTGGAGGTGAGCTCTTGATCTGCCTTTTGGTGTTTTAAAGCATTATGTTATAGTTTAGCTATTGAAAAACAGCAGATCTACAAGCTCATATCGTAGGGGCACGGTGGCACAGTTGGTAGTGCTGTCGCCTCACAGCTAGGTCTTGGGTTCGATTCCTGCTCAGGACGCTGTGGGTGCTGGCTGCGTGTTTCCTCCTTCGCGTCATCAGTGCCCATACCCGAAGGCGGGGTTGGCAAAAGGGCCTTTCTGTGTGGAGTTTGCATGTTCTCCCCGTGTCCCCTAGGGTAGGTACCCTCACAAAAAACATGGAGTAATCCTGGTCACTAAACTGCCTCCCCCTGGCCAGCAGGGGTGCCTGATGGAGGGGAAAGGAACTGGTTGGAATAACGTGTTCCTTCCAACCAGCTACGTCCAACCAGGGAAACTCCCCCCTGTCAGGTGTAAAGGAGCAACTTGGACACTCAGGCATGAAGGAAGCATGAGTTAAGTCCGTTGCTCTCCCCAGGTTGGTGGAGGGTGTGTAGAGCCCAGGATCACATTAGATGATTGACACAGGGGTGAAAAATGGGTTACAAAATCGTGGGATAAAAAAAATACAATCTATCTAATCTAATGAACTCGTAGGTCTGCTATTTTTGAAAAATCGTGAAAATCATTGAATATATATTATTACAGTGAACATTTTAACTCAAATCTTTGCTTCTGGGGGAGGTCCCTGGAACAACATATTTTCAGATGGGGGGGAGGCATATTACATATCATTTGTGGGGTCCTTGACATGAAATACTGAGCACCACTGATACAGAAACAAGGTTTTTCAGAAAATCTTCAGGATTTTGACATTATAACTTTTTTTTAATTTCGCTGTCAGGCCTAAATGCACCTCTTGAGCCCCATTGCCCCCGCGGGCGAGAGCAGCCGCTGTCCACCTCATGAACAGCGCTCAGCGGGTCAATGTAGACCCAATCGGTCTTCGGTTCCAACTCTGATGTTGCTGATTTTCCCCCTGGACCCCCCTGGGGTTTAACCCATTTTGGGTGGGAACCCCTTTTGGTGTTTTAAACATTATGTTATAATTTAGCTATTGAAAAATAGCAGATCTACAAGCTCGTAGCGCGCCAATTTTTGAAAAATCGTGAAAATATTTATTTCAGAAAACTGGAGGATTTAGAATATAATATTGTGTTTAGTCAGGCCTAAATGGGTTAAGAGGTTAAAGTGGCTATATTTAGAAGCCCTGGAACATCTGCAAATTAAAATAATAATAATACAAAAATACGCTTTTATTATTTTGTATGCTTAAGTATGTTACTGGAGGAACCCTTGGAGAACTGCTGGCCCAAAAGGCTGTGGATCTGTCTTGGAGAGAGAAGAACGACCTGGCCTGCGACATCTGCAGAGGGATGACCTATCTGCACTACAAGAACATCTACCACAGGGACCTGAACTCCAGGGTACAGTGCTCTGATCTGTCTGTTCCAGGTCTTTGAACATCTACCACAGGGACCTGAACTCCAGGGTACAGTGCTCTGATCTGTCTGTTCCAGGTCTAAGAACATCTACCACAGGGACCTGAACTCCAGGGTACAGTGCTCTAATCACAAAGAAATCACACCCATGATGCAACTCCGTGTGGGGGTCGCCGGGGGTTCCAGACCCACAGGAACGCACCCAGGGCGAGCCGCCCCGCGTCCGAAACGGTTGAGAAATGACAGAGTTACAAGCATGCTGTTTCCGTGCTCACACATACCCATGCAGCCAGCCACCCACACACATACTCACATAAGGAAGTGGTTTGCACCACTTAAAAACGTAGTAAAAATGTTGTATTACTTGTTAATTCTAACAAGTGACAGGCTTAAACCCATTTAACGATTGAAAGAAATTATGTGTTAGTTGGATCCTTAAAAGATTTAATTATTATTTCATATAGACACCCTTCTTCTTTCTGCTATGTAGCCTACTTCACACACACCTTCAACACATGGCGCATTCTGTTTGTCACAGCTATGCTCAACATCCCAGGGTTTCTATTCAAAAGACCAATTAGATTCATTTACATTTTACACGATACAATATAACGCAAAAAATAAATAAAGAATGTGTTAAAGAGTGGACCAAGAGATGAATCCATAGCGATGTGATGTGATGGCCATCGGTTGAAAAGTGCTCATTGTACCCATGTCAACCCTTCATAAAAACAAGTACTAATGCATTGAAGGCCATCCATGGCCTCACTTCTCTCATGCGTCAGATTTGCACAATGTGGTGCTGCATTTTGTCTTGGATTTCACAACATCGTAGTATGCCCCATGGCTTGCTTGCCAAGTTGCCGTTGCCATGGGAAAAACAATTTAAATGCATGAGTCTTTGTTGTCTTTTGTCTTTGTTTTGAGTACAAACCTGCAAAGCATTCGGCACCGCATGTCGCATGCACTCATGCATTCCGTTCAATCATTCTACTAAGGAACCCGGATAAACTAAACAGATAAGTCAACCAGGCTCAATGATATGTCAGCGCTAATCCTCACATGTCTCTGTGATCACAATGAAATGGAACGATTGGTATTTGACATGAACTAACCCCAAGGGATAATCTGGCAAGAGTATATTAACAAGTTCAAGTTTATTTTATTTTATATAATTCAATTAAATTGTATTATAGTGCATTATAGTGTCTCAAGCAGTGTTGGTTTTGGCAGCAAATTTCTATTTTTAGTTTTAGTCATAGTCTCTTGAATAGTTTTCATTTCGTTTTAGTCACATTTTAGTCACCTGGAATGTCATAAGATTTTAGTCGACTAAATCTACAGTTGATTTAGTCGACTAAAATGTATGTTGGTGGGCATTGATGCCGTCATAATGACTGTGTTTGTTTACACTTAAGTGTAAAATGACTTAAATATCTCTTGTCCACTAGTCCCTTCCAGACATTTTAGCCTAGTTTTTATATGTTGACGAAATTGTCAATATATTTAGTCATCATGGCTTAGTTTTTATTTCGTTTTATGTCGTTTTTGTCAGTGAAAAAAGGTAGTCGACGAACATTTTTCGTCATAGTGTTAGTCGACGAAAACAACACTGGTCTCTCAAGACTAGTTTTCATGCAGAGACCAGCCGTTGTCCCTCCACCCTGAGCAAGGACTTCTGCGACGTGGCTTTATAGGGGACCAGGGTCATAAGATATAGTTCTTTAATAGATGAGGGAGGGGGTCAAGAATTAGAGTTTCTGGGACAGTAAAGCGCCTTTAGGTGTTTAAATACCACACGTGTTGTTTTATAATGAGTTGCTTGTATTGTTTTGACATGGTTATTGATTTATTTTGGCGCCTAAGCTTTCCCCTCTCCCTCAAGATGCCTTGCCTTTTCTGCCAGGCTGCAGTTGTAAATGATCATTTGTTCTTCTTACTCTTGCCTTGACTGGTTATTAAAGGAGAATTCCATACTAGAAGGCTTTCTTACCTTTATTTGTAGTTGTTACGTCCCCACCAAAGAGGTCCAGGTGTTATTTTGTGCAAAAGTGCATTATTCGCTATTTCCTCTACCATAAGCCCTCAATGGGGGTTGGGTTTTTGTGCTAATTCGCTTATTCGAAATAAGTAGTAAAGTGTGCTGCATTGGGATACTATTGGTTTTTGAGCGATGGAAATAAGCGAATTAGCACAACACCCCATAGCCCCATTCAATTCCATTCAATTCAATGCAATTCAATGCAATTCATTGAGGGCTTATGGTAGGGGAAATAGACAATTTCTTCTTTTGCACAAAAGTGGGGACGTAACAACTACAAATGAAGGTAAGAAAGCCTTCTAGTATGGAATTCTCCTTTAAAACAACACACTGATACAGACAGTGCAAGATGCATGCATACAGCCACAGTGACCCAGAGGTTTTCATTACCTTCAATACATGTTGTTGGACTCTACTACAACTTCATGATGAAGTAAAAGCTGAACATAATTGCCGGTTTATCGATGCTCCTTTTAGTTCGACTAAAGCTTGTACATATACACGTGTATATTTGCAAAGAGACGCAGATTCCAGAGAGCTCGCCATGGATGCCACTATAAGTAACAACTGACCAAACCTCGCGGTCTATCTCACTGAAAAGTTGTTTCTAAAAGTATTTTTCGCAAAGAACTACATACGTTCTTAATACTGAAAGAGAACACACAGCATTTTTATTTTCGGTGGAACACATTTTGAAACTTGAAATACATTTAACTGTTAACCGAATGTTATGCATTACAAGTGTTTCACAGCCCCTTGTGGTAACACATATGTATGTACATACTGTACATGTAGAAAACATATGGTCTGTCTTTATTTGTAGCTGATATGTGATATTGAACATTTCATATTTATTGTGAAAATGTGACTCAGAATGTTTAGTTTCACAAATCACAATCAATACTAACAGAATTAATACATACATGCAAAATTGGATTTTAAGTTATAAATAATCCAGGGTTCGCCCCCCCCCCGCTATCCAATTATCTATTCTTGATTTGTATGAGACATGCTCTCCAATGTATCCCTAATGATTCTTCTCTCTCGTCTTGTTTGTAATGTTTCTGTATATCATTTCAATCACTACATAGCACAAACAATTAAAAGGGCAGGGGAGGGAAAAAGTCATGCTGCCCACCAGCTCAGCTCTTACAGCTTGTGTCCTCTGGGGGGCACTACAGTAAAGTTCTCTGAACACATCACTGTGTAAATGTTGTAATAATAATAATAATGATTGACAATATTATTGTCTGTGCAAATCACTGTCTAATTTGATATTGATATAAAACATGTTGTTAAAATAGTTTCCAATTCATTCAATACAGTCCACCATTCTTTGCATGCTTCCTCATCTATCAAGAAGGTTTTATTTGTCACTATAATGTATACAAGTAGACTACAAGCCTAAAAACATCAAATGGTCATTGAAATGGACTGGTCGATTATTGGTTTTCAGAACTGTCTGATCAGGGAAATGGCGTGGGGCAGGGAGGCGGTTGTGGCAGACTTTGGCCTGTCCAGGGAGGTGGCGTTTGAGCTTCCAAATGGCGACAACAGGAAGATGTCACTGGTGGGATCGACATACTGGATGGCCCCTGAGATGATCCGTGGAGAAGCCTACAATTGCAAGGTGTTGTTGCTTTGATTCTTGACACAGTTTTTCTTTTTTCAAATTAGATGAAACTCCATGATTATTAGGATTTTTTATCTTACAATAAATGCACCACATCTCTGTAAGTGTGTACGTACGTACAGTCGTACACGCCGACTTTACATTCGACACACGCGTTCCACACCACCACAGGGTGTGCAGTGCCCGGCCTCGAGTCGGTCGGACACACGGTTGTCCAGAAGCGCCAGAAAAGGCTGTGGTCAGGCTTTGCCAGTGGACCCAATTTGAGCCAAAGTCCCCAATTTACAGCCTCTGCCAGAGCCAATCCCCACACCTGCCATTTGATCAGTTCACAGTTAGTTTGCACTCTTCAGACATTCTCCACAGACGTTTACCCCCCCCTCCCCATATGCCCATATATGGCCAGGCCCATAATATGGCCATATATGGATAACATTCAGAAACCCATCCCTGTGGCCTGGGCTGGCTTAGCGGTCCAGGCACATTGGCTGGAAATCCAAGCCATGACGGCGTGTCGCGGGTTTGAGTCACGATCCCAACGAACCTTGCTTTGTGTCGATCTGCCCCCGCCCCATGGCTCTCTCCTCGTTTCCTGTCAAGCTACTGTATATATATATACAGTATATATCAATAAAGGCAAAAAAAAAGAAACCCATCATGAGCTGTATCTGAGGACCAATTAGCCTATATGAAGATAGGTTGAAAGTGGGTGAAGTTGTCCTTTAATTAAGTAAAAGTAGCAATTATAGCACAATTTAAAAAAAGCTTTATTTTGCTTGAGTAAAAGTGCAAAGGTATTGGCATCAAAATGTACCAAGATAAAAGTTATATCTTTAAAAAAAAAAAGGAAAAAAGAAAGAAAAAGGAAGATCCACAAGCTCACAACATATCATGATGCAACAGGTTGTGAGAGCTTGTGGATCAGTTATATCCAAAAAGACAAAGTAAATACGTACGGCTTAAGTGGTTAATGTATATGTTTAGTAATTAACTCAATCTGCAAAGTAACTTTTGTATTGTAAGTTAAATAATTGTAGTGGAGTAAAAAAGTACAATAATTGCCTCAAAGTAATGCATCTCAAAATAGTCTACACTGTACTTGGCTAAAATGTACCGGCTTCCACCACAGGTGTCTAAATATAATGTGTGTGTGTGTGTGTGTGTGTGTGTGTGTGTGTGTGTGTGTGTGTGTGTGTGTGTGTGTGTGTGTGCGTGTGCGTGTGCGTGTGCGTGTGCGTGTGCGTGTGCGTGTGCGTGTGCGTGTGCGTGTGCGTGTGTGTGTGTGTGTCCGTCCAGGTGGACGTCTTCTCTTTTGGAATTGTGCTGTGTGAGATCCTGGCACGAGTCCCCGCAGATCCCGATGTTCTGCTCAGGACAAGGGTAAAGTCAACCGTTCATCTCTCCTGACGTTGCGAGCTTGTAGATCGGCTATTTTCAGCAAGTGTAAAAATATAGTCATTACGACGGCATCAAGGCCCGCCAAAATACATTTTAGTGGACTGAATCACCTGTAGATTGCCGACTAAAATCTCATGCGACTCTCATGAGACTTCCATGGGTGACTAAAACGAAGTGAAAACTAATCAAGAGACTGACGAAAACCAAAAACAACACTGGGTCTGATAGGGTTGATAGGTGTTTCCAACACAGGGATGTGCACACAGACATCAAAGGGGGCTTCAGCCCTAGCCTGGTTAATAAACCAGACTAATATCGCACGGACCGCGGGATATTAGTCTGGGGAGGCTCAGCTTGGATTTCATTTCCAGGGGGGGCGGGTTGAAACATTTTCTCTTTGACGCAATTGGTCAGAGCTACTGTCAGTCAAAGGTCTCAAGCATTGAAAGTCACTGTACCAAAGCCCGCCCATATTGCATACCGTGTCCCGATTGGCCGCCCCATTTCTCTGGTGTAGGAAATGGGCGTACAATTGAGCCTCTCCAGACCGTAATCCGCCGGCAGGCAATTTATTTTTGCCAACGGCTGATTCGGTCTTGTTTATTAACCAGGCTACTTCAGCCCCTGCCCCTTTTACCCGTCTGTAAAACAACTGCCCTCTCCAGACCACGAATGCAGCGTTTACTTACACGGTGAAAGAAATGCAAATGCCCCTCCTTAATTCCCGAAGTCTCCTGAACTTGAACGCGGCATTTTGCGCCAAACAACTTTGTCTAGAAATCCATGTCGTTACGCTACAATACAAAGACAACAAGGGCACACAGTGACCCGTACAACATTTAAAAAACCACACATCACCATACCTATAGTGCAAAGGAGGGGAAGAACATCATCTCAAAACCTTCGACCCCTACGCTACCCTGTCTGCCCTCTGCAAGGACTCTGTTAATTGACACTAGATGTTGCTCTACAATAGTGCCAAAATGAACGAGGAAATGGTGTAACACACTTGATAGTTAGTTTAAATCCATCCCTGACCAGAAGACTGTTGCAGGCAGCCATTTCATACTATTAGTTTAGTGTCAGCTGATATGGGATTCAGCAATTATCCAATAGAGCGTCGCAGTCCCTCCCCCTTTCAGAACAATGAGTGGCCCAGGAAATAAATCTCAATGCATTTTTCCATAGGCATTTCTTAAAGTATTTATTTTAAGATGGTTACGCCGCGGACAAAGCCAACTCGGATCGTGACAAATCATGACAATGAACACAATGTTTTGGGCCGATCAAATAATTTATAAGAAGAAAAACAAAACAAATAGTGTTGTCTCCTGCCTTTATTTTCTTCTTTCTAATGATTTGATCGGCCCAAAATATTGTGTTCATTGTCATGATTTGTCACGATCCGAGTTGGCTTTGTCCGCGGCGTAACTGTCTTTAAATAAATACTTTAAGAAATGCCTATGAGGAAAATGAACGGCGATTTATTTTCCGGGTCTCTCGAGGGGGCGGGACTGCGAAGCTCTATACTGCAGTTTTATGTACAATAGACACACACACACACACACACACACACACACACACACACACACACACACAGAAAAACGAGGTTTTACACCAGATGAATGTCTGAGGGAATTGAACGTATGGGGTTTTAATTGCACTGTTGAGAGTATAAAACAATATAGGTCCATTTCTGACGATTATTGAATATGTATCAGACTGCCATATTATGCTTTCATAACTGTGTGTGTGTGTGTGTGTGTGTGTGCGCGTGTGCGCATGTGCGTGCATTTCAGGACTTTGGACTTGATGTGAAGGCCTTCAGTGAGATGGTTCCAGGTTGTCCACAACGTGTGATTGACATTTCTGCCACCTGCTGTCAGGTGAACCAGTAGAGCAGTGTTTCCCACTGTTTGGGTCGCAAGTCTTGAGCCCTATAAACCAACACCAAAGGGCCACCATGCAACTCCTTGGGTCCAAACGGTTTGCAAGGAGTGAGCGGTAACGCCGTCTCGAACCCTTTGGTGTGGTTTGGGCCATTGAATTCCATGCGTTGAATCACTAGGGACGACGCGCGTCAACTAGGGCATTCACTTGTTCTAGTCATTTTTACTAGTTGACTAAGTTGCCTAGTTTACTAGTCGACTAGTTGACTAGTTGTTTAACTTTAACTTTTTGGAAATATATGTTTCTTCTAAAAACTGTGTACATTGGTGACTAATCTACCTGATCTTGAGGCCTACAAAATCGGAAAAAATAAGTTTTTTTAATTTTTTATCAACTAGTCAACTAAGTACTAACAAGGTCGACTAGTGGATTTACTAGTCGACTAGTTGCTTAATGCCCTAGCGTCAACGCGCGTCAACGTGCAAAAAGGACATATCACACCGCAGGTACAACGCGAAAACCGTCTGGTTAGGGCTTTAATGGGTTAAAAAACAATTCAAACTAACCTTTTATTTTACCATATAGATGCCATTAGAGTGCACGTTTTTAAGCATTACAGTTGCCAAGATATTACAAAAGATGCAAAAAAAAACCCTAAATGCAACAAAGGATTTGGTCATCACCATAGCGAGTGGTATACTGTCTTATTTGTACCGTTACTTGTATCGAGTGCATAATTACAAATCAGACGCCTCTAATGCAGAACTGCACTAGTTCATTGAAACTAGTTTGGAACCGTTTGAAATAGGGCTGACAGACAGACAGACAGACAGACAGACAGACAGACAGACAGACAGACAGACAGACAGACAGACAGACAGACGGCAGTGGCTGGATGGTAACCGCAAGGTTGACAGTTTGAATCCTGTGGGCTCCCCCAGAGTTTAGTGTCGAAGTGTCCTTGAGCAAGACACTGAACCCCTGATTGCTCCTGATGTGCAGGTTGGTGCCTTGCATGGTTTCCGCCGCCATCGGTGTGTGAATGTGTGTGTGAATGGGTGAATGTAATGCACAATATACGTAAAGCAGGCGCTATATAAATGCACCATTTACAGACAGACAGACAGACAACGTGCAGTCTATATTAGACAGATATCTGATGTCAGTGTAGGTGCATTATGTGTAAGTTACTGAACCATTTTGACTGCTGTAGTGTAATCAAAGCCATATTAGATAGATGCTTGGTTTTTGGTCGCTAACTCTTATTGCTGTATAGCCTACTTATTGAAGCCGTGTCATGTTTTCCAGATGGAGTCATACCGAAGACCATCATTCTCGGAGCTGATGGATGAGTTGGAAGACGTTGGCCATGGTAGCTCTGAGACGAGCGTGATGGCATGAAGGATAAGCTCATTAACACGGCACAATGTCCAGTACAGAGACAGGAGAGAGGAACATTGTTTATTTTATTTTATTTTATTTTATTTTATTTTATTTTATTTTATTTTATTTTATTTTATTTTATTTTATTTTATTTTATTTTATTTTATTTTATTTTATTTTATTTTATTTTATTTTATTTTATTTTATTTTATTTTATTGCACTCCTCTGACTTGTGCTTTGAGACACATTCAGAGTTGGACCTGTATCAGTATCAATAATTATTATGTCCCTTACTCACTTCAATCAAAAGATTACAAGAATTGGGACCTGCAAAGAAATAAGGACTTATAAGTGACACAAAGCCAGGCACCTGGGCCTTTAAACTATAAGGATACTATTTGTTGTGTATAGTTAATGTGAATTAAGGATTGATCTGTGATTTGACTATGAGCTTAATCGTTTTTTTCTCGCCATTAGCTGTGTTCATTTGGCTAACTTTGGTATGTTGGTTGAGGCTTGTGTTCCTGCTGCAGACTATGGGTAGTAGCAGTGTTGTTTTTGGCAGCACATTTAGATTTTAGTTTAATAGTCTCTTGAATAGTTTTCATTTAGTTTTAGTCACATTTTAGTCACCTGAAATGTCTTAGTGTTCGTCTTGTTTTGGTCGACTAAATATCATAAGATTTTAGTCGACTAAATCTACAGTTGATTTAGTCACAATGTGACGTGTTGTGAGCTTGTAGATCTGCTATTTGTGTAAATGACGTGTCTTTTATTTATACTGGATCTCTTGTCCACTGGTCCCTTCCTGACGAAATTGTCAATATATTTAGTTTTAGTCATCATAGTTTATTTTTCATTTAGTTTCCATTTAGTTTTCACCAGTGAAAAAAGGTAGTCGACAAACATTTACCGTCTTAGTTTTAGTCGACGAAAACAACACTGGGTGGTAGTAATTATCTGTTGACACAGAAATCTATTCTACTGTTGCTTTTCTTTCCTCTCCACTATCATCTCTGTCACCTTCATAGCTCATCTCTGGGCACATATAGGCACACTGTCGCGTGTGGACGCGTCAGAAGAACCTGAAGCCCTTCTGCTTCGCTTCGTGGGTTTTTTAGACAGCTGGTGGATGGAAAAGAAGCTCCACCTCCGCGCCCGACTGACTGACGCGGAGGAGAGCGCGTCCGGGAAGCTGTCCGTCGCGTCAGTCGGGCGCGGAGGAGGTGGAGCTTCTTTTCCATCCACCAGCTGTCTAAAAAACTGTGCGCAGCTGCTGTGTGCAGCCGAAAACGTGCGCGACCACGCGCGACAGTCTGCCTCCGCTGTCTCTGAGTCGTGGCCCGTGTCCACCTCAGGCGCCACCGCGCCGAGGCCTCCGTCGAGGTGTTTGAAAACAAGCGCTCCTGGCCAGGAAGAGGTCCAATTTATATTAATGCCCTATTTCTTTTACACTGCCCTGCAAAAAAAATAGAATAATTGCGAGACTTGCAGATCTACAGGCTACATTTTACAACGTTAACTTCTACTATTCTCTATAGCCTCGCAGTGGCCAGACGCAAATCTGCCGGTGATATTATTAAGCCAGTCTAGAGTTTATTTTATTCTGCCTGAAATAACGAAAAATACTGTTTGTTCTCTGCCTTGAAAGTGTGTTTTATAAAAAAATAACCAATGAGTCTGAAAATCTGGACCGGAGCGACGGTTTTGTCGGACTAATGCCTGTCGAACTGTTAGTATGTCTAAACAAACGTATGAACCCCTTTCTGGGTGTAGTTTTTGGGTTGAGTGCATTTACTTCACCAGTCTTCTTCAGAACCAGCACGGAAACGGTTTAGACGTGGTTTCTGGGGCCGCACAGAACCAGTTTAGGCAGTTCGTCAACCAGTTTGTGCAGAGGTCTGGCGTCGGTGCATTTCCATCACCTCTTGCCGTGGAAACCAGTTCTCCTCCTACCTGGCACACCGTGAGGTCAAAGTCAAACCGCACAACGCCTTTCTTCAGGAATGTCCCCACTTATGGCAGCAAGGTAGAGGCCGCAGTTGCTGCTGTTGTACTGTAGGGGGAGCCTACGGCTCCTGATGGTGCCATGTCCATGTCCATTCTACATTGCCAATTTGAACTTGTGAAATGGGACATTCTGCAATATGAGTACTTTAAGTACCCCCACCACTGCAGTTTGCAGACGTTTTCATGGCACAACCATTTGGGGGCGTCGACGTGCTGGAGCTCGTTTCCTCCAGCTGATCTTTGACCAGCCTTGGAAAACACATTATATATGGCCAATATGGCCACTGAGCTGACCCAGGCTGATCAGCCTGGAGATAACAAGCTCATCCTGAAGCTCATAAGCAGAAACATCATCCTGGACCCGCCTATAGCTGCAGCATCAGCTACAGTTGTAGGAGAGCTATACTTTAAAAATGACCGGCTCAACGTGATCTACCAAAAAGATTATGATCCCATTGCTGAATATAGTTTCAAACGTTGTGTGAAGTGAGGGGGGCGCTCTTATCATCGTACATCATTCCATGCTCAGCCATTCAAATCATCACAGAGACAAAGCTGTGCATAGGAGGGGCTAGTGCACCTGAGGGGTCTTCGGAGAGGGAATAGCAGCGATGGCGTTACATATTCTCGAATATAACTTTGTAATGCTGACGTTTGTGTGTGACACTCTTGAAAACAATAATTGCTTTGATAATTGCATTTTTGATGTCAATCAATCTTAAGTCGACTTATAATTCAAGTGGCAGATGCCAAAAATATGAATATTAAATTTAAATTATAATTATTTTATAGGGCATGTCGTGTGGTCTGCACAGCCTTTTTTGGGCACCCCTGGTGTATACAGGATCTCCTCACTGGTCAACAAAAATACTTTGAAGACCCTAACAGGAGCCCTCATACAAGGTTTCTTATGCATGCACCTCATGGTACCACAGCACCTCAAAGGCCAGGGCGGGAACCTCTTTTGGTGTTTTAAGCATTATGTTATACTTTAGCTATTGAAAAATGGCAGATCTACAAGCTCATAGCGCGGCACCGGGTGCCCCGCTTACAAGCTTGTAGGTCTGCTATTTTTGAAAATTTGTGAAAATGTGGCGCAAATCTTTGAATAGTATATATTCTTTCAGAGCAAGCATTTTTAACTCAAGTCTTTGCTTCTGGAGGGTCCCTGGAACTACTCCCTCACATATTTTCAGATGGGGGTCGGCGGCCAATTACATATAGTTTTTGGGGTCCTTGACATGAAAAACTTTGGGAACCACTGACATAGAAACATGGGTTTTTCGGAAAACTATCAGGATTTAGAAGACATTTGTACAATCGTCCTCAGGTCTAAATGGGTTAAAACTAGGCCCAAAACATCCCAAAACAAACTGGTCAGGGTATACTATAATACTTTGCCTTACTCCCAGAACTAGCCTCATTATCCCTGCCTCTTTTTTTGATAGGCTGGAATGGCTTAGGGTTGACGACATGCGTACAGTACAGCAACTTGCAATGGGCCTGGTCTACACGATTCGCTACACAGCCTACACCAAGATATAGGCTACCCATGTTTGTACCTGTCAAAATACTTCCTTAATGTCAGCGAAGTTCAACAAACCACGTTTTTTAACCACAAGGGGTTAAATTTTTTTAATTTCGCTCCTATGCCACTAAAATGTGGAACGCCCTACCAACAGCCATTAAGAAATGTGAATACCTATCCTCCTTCAAAACCTCTCTCAAAGAGCACTTGCGGGCGGTTGCGATTTGAAACTCATATGGCCCCTGTAAATAAGTAAAGGTCCTCCTATCCCCTCTATTTTTCTATACTGTTCATGTATTCCCTTTTTTGTAACTGTGTATTTGATGGGTCTATAAGTTTTTTATTTTTTACTTTGCAAAGATGTGTGTATTTGTCTTTAAATGTCTTACCATGATATTTGAGTACCGGGTTAGCAACTTACTACTTGAGTTGCTATTAAATGCCTTGATGTCATATTCAACCATAGGCCTATTGGCTATATAATTTATAAACTCTGGTGTCTCACATTGTTTCAAAATCATGCTTTATTTTGTATTTGTATGCTATTTTAACAGGCTTATAAAAACACCTCTTGCAGGAAGAGACAATGAGAGAGAGCTTTACAACAGAAGGCCAACTACTATTATGGGACTAACTATTAGGGCATTTGAACACTGATGCAATTGCCTGCCGGCTGCCAGTCACAATGTGGGACAGGGTCAAAGTCTTGGAAATGAGGGACTGTCCCACGCAAAGAGGGACATCTGGTCAGAACCTTGTCTGGGTTTAATTGGTCCCGGGCAACGGCAACTCAGCGTATGAGTAGCACGGATTGCGTATCTAAGATGTGCGTGCAGTAGGAGCTGGGAGGTACTATATGTGGTGCTCATACTCATACATCGTTCCATCTCCCAGACAGGGGTCTAGTGCAAAGGATAGATACCCTCGTTCTCAGCTGACGGGGACAATAAACGAGTCTGACTGACCTACTTAGTAAATAATTATTTGCTAAACAATTAAGTGCTGTAGGCTACAGATCAGTCATATTGCTGCTCACAGTTAGACCCAATTTGAAGCAATACGTAATTAAAATGGGTGCCACGTTGTTGAATGATGACCTAACATCACTGTCGTGTATTGGTTACTGAGGTCACATGACCAGGAAGCAGGTAACAGCAGGTAACAGAAATATATGGACACAGAAGGTGATTACAGGAACGTTGCATTACTAAGAATAAAGAAACGAGAAAGACAATCTTGTGTGTATGATTCAATTCAGTAGAGAACACAACAATCACATCTAATCAGAGCTCAATGTCTGAACACCCACTGTTCAATCGCCTGACCCTGAATGGCCCACGTACAGATCGAGTCACATTCTATGAAGAGGCAAAGCATTCAGGGCTCAGAGCATTAACCCCATTATGTTATAATTTAGCTATTGAAAAATAGCAGATCTACAAGCTCATAGCGCGCCACGAGCTTGTAGGTCTGCTATTTTGGAAAAATCGAAGAACGACTGACATAGAAACATAGCTTTTTCAGAAAACTGTCAGGATGTAGAAGACATTTTTAGAATCTGATTGTAGTGTTGTAGATTCACATTAAGTAATGAAACACACCTGCCTTGTAGTCTTTACTCGTTCGGTACACTGAATCAAATCACAGTCAGATTGCATGTAATCACCACCACTTAATCACATATGACCCACCTGTCTCTAACATCCTGGTACCCTATGCAATACAAGTGGCTACTACACTGATCTCAGGTCAAAAGCTCCACATGGGCTCATTCAAGTCAGTCAGAACTTGTGGCCACATATGGGATGTTTTGCCCTTGCAGGGTCCCATTTGTCTCAAGAATTATTTGCCTCTGATCATGAAAGGCTATACAGCCCAGTCCACACCATTGCTTTGCATTAATGTTGCAATGCAATGCCTGTATAGCAATTTGCAATATTATCCCAACATTGGGCCTAGTTAAAATCAGACCACTTGTAAATTGCAACCAGGTTGTTTTGTCATTATTCCATATAGCCTATAAGCCAGAATAATTTGCCGTTTTAATGACTTTTTCTATCACAATGTACCGTAATATGCCTTAATTTGGCTGATAAAACCATTTGGCTGTACTTAAAGAGCTGATATCTCCTCAGTTAAACACATTATGCGGAGTGTTTGGTTGCTCTGAATGCAAATAGACTGCAGAACTAGAGTGTGTGCACTGTCACTCAACGTGCATGCAGGTTGGCCATGTAGGTTGGCTCTGGCTGTGGCGCCTTTACATTGCAATGCGTGTGTGTGTGTGTGTGGGGGGGGGGGGGGGTGGGATGGGGGGGACTATGACTAACACTTTATCTCTTCCCCTATTTTTTTAAATGTAGGCTATGTTGTCACATCACTAAGCTAATCAAAATGTTGATTTACGAGACACGTATATGTGTCAAGTCACCCCTATTTGTTTAATCTATTCTGATGTATTCATAGAAGATAGCATTTATTGTATGTATTTAATAACATCATGTGACCTTTAATCATCATCAATGATATACATTTATTGAAAAAAAGTTTTATTTTTACTACTGAAACTTCATGTGCTCTGGACTCACATTAGGTCAAACATTTAAATGACCCAACACAGGTTGTGATGGTGACGGTATACATTTCGTGTAATTTGCTGAAAAGTGTGTTTGTATATAGTTTTCAAACGTCCTTTTTGTCTACTGTCGTCTGCATGGTCAATATGTCATCATACGTTTTGTGTGTGTGTGTTTGTGTGTGTGTGTGTGTGTGTGTGTGAGAGTGTGTGTGTGTGTGTGTGTGTGTGTGTGTGTGTGTGTGTGTGTGTGTGTGTGTGTGTGTGTGTGTGTGTGTGTGTGTGTGTGCGTGCGCACGTGTGTGTGTGTGAGAATTTAGGTTTTGTACATCCTTAACGCTGAAGCATTGTGCCAAACCAGCCACAGGCTGACATGGTCACATATAGCTAAGCCAGTAGAATTATGGTTATATAGTTCATGCAATGATTTTGATATGACAATGACACAGGAGCGGCAAATACAACATAGTTACTATCTGTAATCAACAGCAGTTACTTTTCAAGATGTCTACGGATATTTATGCCGAGCCAGACATGACAAAGAAGGTGAGAAAGAGAGATAGAGACAGAGGACAGAGAGGGGACCCTGCTGAGGACAGAGTAGAGATGGTGGTGGACATCTACCAGAGTGTGGACGACTGCGTCCCTGGACCACAGGGGGACATGATGGTGAGGGACAACACAGCAGGAAGACAGGCTCAGGGTGAGTTTGATCAAGTAGTTGATCGTTGTCTATGTGATTTCAATGTTTAAAATGTAAAAACATATAAAGGGAAGCTCCGCACACTCAGATCTGTGCACAATCAATGTATTTATTTAGCAAGCTTTCGGTCTACTGACCTTCTTGCCTGAAGAAAGCTTGCTAAATAAATACATTGATTGTGCACAGATCTGAGTGTGCGGAGCTTCCCTTTATTTTTCTCATGTTCCCTTTGTCTCTCCAGCACCTCACTTAAGTTTTGTCAGCGGATGAGCGGTGGTTCTTTTTACATTTTTGTCTGAAATGTTTAAAATGTAAAAAGATATAAAATACATGTAGCAGCTATCTGTCCTTCAATAAAAGATTATTCAGATTTGATTCCGAATTTCTTACAGCACAAAACGTAACAAGTGCATATCCTTCACTATAATGATGCTTTAGATCAGGGGTTCACAACGTTTTTGGCTGGGGACCCCCGGAAAAGCTTTGGCCCTGTCTCGCGACCCCCGCCCCGCACCCCCTCCCCACCCCCAATACAAACTGACTGCATCCAGCCATTCAGTTGCAAAACAATAAATAATAATAATTAAATAATTTGGGGGACCCCCCAAAATAATTTGGCGACCCCCCTAGGGGTTGCGACCCACGGGTGGAGAACCCCTGATTTAGACAGCTGTTGTTCAGTTATAGCAGAGCTTTCAGACTCTAATTCAGTCTCTCTCTCTCTCTCTCTCTGCACACCTAGCTGTACTTTCTGATTCAGGACAGCACTCTAAAACAGGGAGAAGGCCTCTCCAAGTGGTTGCTGGGTGTCTGGGGATGCTGTGTCTTATACTGATGGGTGTGACCATAGCCCAGGCTGTGTACTGTGAGTATTACATGTTCCTAAACTACCACATCATCACTCACTCAGGGAGTTTGTTGCCTGACATTTTTGTAGATGCGACAAGTATTAAGGCCACCACAGTATTAACCCAGAACTTGTAACATTTTTAGTTTTTCTTTTTAATTTAAGTTTATTTTTGTGTGTATTATAGACCAATTATTTGTTTACAAACATTGGGACTGGGCGCACGGGTGACTGTTTCATGTAATCAATTCCCAACAGATGATGAATAAAGTAGGCCTAGTGTTGACAATTTAATGCACGTAAATAATAACAACAACATTGAGTTTTTTCTTCTTATCAAATACAAATTTCCGCAGATCGTTCACCCAGTAACAGCATGACCAACGACACCCTGGTGCATCATTATAACACGCTAAAGTCCAGCTACAATAACCAGACCCTGGATTATACCCAGATAAATATCCTCAACAACAACCTGACGCAGGAGAAGGACCAGCTTCAACGTGAAGTAAACCAGCTGAAGAGAGGTGAGAGAAGATACAAAATAAATTAAAATGGTATAAATAAAATAATAGTAGTGGAGTCAAAACTAACTAGTGTAGAAGTGTAAAGTAGGCCTATCGCAAACTTGAAATACTTATCCGAAGTAAACAAATACCAGGAATGTTTTGGCCTCCACTCCACTACATCTCTGACTATTATTATTATGTGTTATGTGTGTTATAATAGATTTTCAGTACATTGAAAATGTACTGAAGTAAATCTCCTGTTTGATGTTTGTAGACAGGCCGTGTCCCTGTGGATGGATGAAGTTTGGAGAGAGCTGTTACTACAGAACTGCTGGATGGAAAACATTGGAGGAAGGTAGAGACGAATGTCGGAGTCTAGGAGCTGATCTGGTGGTCATTAACAGTAGAGACGAGCAGGTTAGTGTGTGTGTGTGTGTGTGTGTGTGTGTGTGTGTGTGTGTGTGTGCGTGCGTGCGTGCGTGCGTGCGTGCGTGCGTGCGTGCGTGCGTCGATCATTATAGTGAAGTTTATTGAATAGAATTAATGATGATTCAATCATGTACAAATAATTAGGTATTCATCAGAGGATTGTGGATTGGGGGGCATCATTCATCATGGATTGGTCTGACCAGGACTCAGGGCAACTGGACGTGGGTGGATGGAACACCACTGACAACAGAGTGAGACATTTGACATGTTTTTATTGTAATCAAAGTCTGTCAAAGTCACTTTATTTGAGTGCCTGATGGATGTGGTTAAATAAATACATTGTTTATTGTCCAGGTACTGGTCCAGTGGATATCCTCATAATGTTGGATACAAGAACTGTGCAGCCTACTACCACTGGACTGACCCTGGAACATGGGTTAATGATGGATGTTCAACTACAGGGTCCTCAATCTGTGAGACTAAGTGATGTTTGTTTTCACTTCATTGATGAAACTGCAGTTCAGTGTTCTGCTGCTACAGCAGTAATTAGTGAAAATGATAAAAACTCAAAAAATATATATATCTTGAAGTACTACAACATGTTGTACCACTTTAACACAAACCAACAACTACAGTATGATGCTTTAGCATGTTATTAATTTGGCTTTCACACCTTGACCCTATTCTGGGGACGAACATTCTGCGAAAATAGCAGATCTACAAGCCCACAGCCTGTCACAACACAATGCATTGTGAGCTTGTAGATCAGCTATTTTCACAGTGAAGATAGTGCAGAAGTTCTCAAAGTGTGGTGCGGCGGCCCCTAGGAGTCATTGGTGCGGTTCCAGTGGGTCGCCAGATAAAAAAGAATATTGTAGTTTGGCTATTTTATTTTGTACATTTTAGAAAAATTTACACATTTATAATTTAGACTTTTAAATAAAAGTCTCGGGGGTCTCTGACATAAAGACCTTTAATTGGGGGTCTGCGGCCAAATACATATCAATTACATACAAAATGTTAGAGCCCTGGGCGACCCCAGTCAGAGTAGTTCTATTTTTGATGAAGCGATTTGATGTAGAGAGAAAATGTAGGAGGACCAAGAATAGAGCCCTGGGGGCAGGATCATGTAGGATGAAAAAAGTTTTTTTAATTTTAATTTTAAAAACATAACACCAAAAAAAAAAAAAGATTATCTACAAATGGTAAAATTGTATTTATATAGCGCCTTTATCCAAGGTGCTTTACAGAGATTGTGCATTACATTCACCCATTCACACATCGATGCCGGAGGAAACCATGCAAAGGCACCAACCTGCACATCAGGAGCAATTAGGGGTTCAGAGTCTTGCTCAAGGACACTTTCGACACTAACTCTGGGGGAGGCCGGGTTCGAACTGGGAACCTCGCGGTTTCCATCCGGTCAACCCGAGCCAGTACTGCCCCTACAAGCTCACAACGCATCGCAATGCGACTATTACTGTACACCCACTGTTCATTAGCCTGACCCTGTATTTCAGTGGCTGAAACTAAAAAGGCCCCACATACAGAGGCACATTATTTTGATGAACAGTCAAAGTGTTCAGCAGGGCTCAGAGCATTAACGCTCCACAAGGGCTCATTCAAGTCAATCAGAAAGACCTCATGGGATTTTTTTGCCCAAGCTCCCGATAGTCTCAAGAATGACCTCTGATCATGAAAGGCTAAAGCCCAGTCCACTTCGCAATTGAACTAGTCACAACCAAAATTGCGCCTACCTGCTATGGGTCAATTCAGAGTCAGACCACTGCAACTTGTTACAACTGGTTGCAAGTTGCAACTGCATGTGTTGGACTGGGTTTTAGACCTCTGTGCCTTCCTTCTGTTTAGCCTTGCAGTGGCCAGACGCGATCTGCCGGTGGCAATTTTTTCTTTTGCCTTCCGTGGACTGGTCTGGCCAAAAAGCCAGGCATCCCCTTCATTAAATGAAAAGAGTATATGTTTGGGGTGGGTCATATCATTTTATTTGCTAAAAGAAAAGATCCAACTGACCCAATAAGTTCTGATGGTGAAGCTAAATTATGTCATTCTATTTTGTTATATATGCCATTTGTTTTTGCTTGTTCGCTCATATCATGTCTTTTTGATCTTCTTATATTTGTATTGTTAGTTTTTAACCACATGAACCTTGCATTATTATTATTCATTATTATTATTCTAGTCATAATAGGTGAACATTCTGAGGAAATAGTCTTCAAAAATAGCAAATCTACAAGTTCACAACGCGTCACAAGGTAATGATCTTCTAGAGCTGCTATTTTTGATGAAGCTGATTTTGGTCTAGCCGCTGTAGAGAAAGTAGTAGTGCAATATTATGTAGCTGTATTTTAACCCTGTTTTTTTATGAAAGCTTTTAATAAAACTTTACTTGACAAGAGCATTATTCAACTCTTTATTTAACAATTCTACTGATTAAACTAGAGTTGGTGAAAGTGGTGACACAAATAAATTAGACAAAATTGGAACTGCAAAAGCTGTTACGCTCTCCTGATTGGTTGAAAAATGGCAACTCACCCGAACATGTATTTTCTGTTTATTTAAGAGGTGGAGGGACGGGGAGACTTTTACTGAAGAGAAACTCTATACTGTATAATGAAAAACTGTATAGTGAGTGACTAAGTGATGATTAGCCTACTATCAGAGATATAGATAAAGCCATGGTGAGTTTTGCCTTATTAACCTGTTAAAAAGCCTAACAGATTCTAGCATGTTCACACTTCACACACTAAGTGTGACGTGCATTTCGCCATGTTTTAAAAACAGATTTCACAGCCCCATATGTCTCAGAAACACTGAGGAAGCTCGTTTCCTTCGACTTATTATTTAAAGTGGTATAATTATAAATGTATTTGTGAGTGACTTAATTTGATATTTTTGGGTCCTTTTTGTTTGCATGCACCGATCATGCTCTGAAGACTTTTGAGTTGAGAACACAAGTTTTTTAATGAGTGCAGGGCACAGAGCAACTGTGGTTCACAAAGATATTGAATATTGAATATATAATAGAAATTGTAATATTTAGGTGGGTTGATTGTGTATATATAGGCAGGGGCAGGGGGGGGGGGGGTGTTTCTCCCCACAAAGCCAATTGACTGACTTCTATGTAAACCAGAATTCATTAGCCCCTGCTCTAAATAGCCAGCAGCCCAATTTTCTAAATTAACTGAAACAGTGCTCATAAAATTAAGCATGGCCGTGTCTATTATGTATACATTATGTCTGGTATTAAAAGGCTGAACTGGGAGGACATGCGTGTCCAGTATATGATTTTTCAGTTCATTAGAAGAAAAATGTAATTATTGAGGACAGTATACACGTAGTCACGTGACGACGGTGACTTGCATGAGATATATGTTCTCGCCACATCCTAAAACCTTCTCGCTGCAGCATTTTTTAAGCCAGAGGGGAACTCAGATGAGATAAGAATGAACTTCACGTCTCTCACACCCAGGCCCACAGCACGTCTCTGTAACAATGACAACCTGCTGCTATGTGTCAGGAGGAGGAAACACAACAAACTGGCCTTATTTAGACATGGAAATGGTCAGTTTCTCCTGTGAAGGTGCTAGCACTGCTTGGCTCCTCCTCCTCTGATGGGGAAGTCACCCAACTCTGCCAGTTCACGTAGCCACAGTGATACCTCCTCATCCGCCGCTGTAACTTTTTACACAGTACTCCCACGTCACAGACCCATGGTTTATAGTAATCATGTAATAATGATAATTATAATAATGGATTTTATATATAATGCACTTTACATTTGTATAAATCTCAAGGTGCTAATAAGTGACTGCCGGTGTAGGCAGAGAAAAGAAGGAGATTTATTCCTCTTGGAAAAGCCAACGATGGTGGCACTCCGTTTAATCAGACAGAGAATGAACAACACAAAACTTGTCGCAGAGGTAAATACGTCAACACCTTGGAGGTGTGTTTCTTCACTCTTAAAGGTAACACACTATGCATTGCATTAAAGGACAATGCTGCCTATGGTAAGAGGAACAACCATATTAAACATGGGCAAGAATGCAGTTAATTATACATGTCATTATGAACTGTCCTGTGTGTGCATATCCACCACAATATAAACAATCAATACAAGAGAATAATATACAGTCACTCTCATCCAGGGTGCCCAAAAGGTAGATTGCGATCTACCAGTAGATCACAAAGGCTGTACAGGTAGATCACATGTCCCAAGGAATATTTAATTTAAACATATAAAAAACTATTTTTGGAATATGCCACTTGAGTTAGGTGACTTGATTGATTGACAAAAGGGGCCTGTATAAGCTCAAACTCACAATGCAATATTTTGTTTTCAACAGTGTTGCTGTGCACAAATGTCTGTAGCATTACAAATTAAAAACAAAAAAACTATTAGATTTCTCCCCCTCTATTTCCCATTCCAAGTGCATTTGTCCTATATGTAATGCCAGTGCCGCTATTCTAAAGCCCCCTCAGGCACATATTTAAACTATTTTCACTTTTTCAGCAATGGTGGGTAGATCTTGTTGAGCTTAGTTGTTGTAAGATGTCATAAGATGTTGTAAGATGTCGACACATATTTACACCATGCCAGACTTGAGAGAGAGTGATGGAGAGAGAGGACAGTTGGAGGACAGTGGTGGACGTATGAGAACACAGGCACACGCACACGCACACGCACACGCGCACACACACACACACACACACACACACACACACACACACACACACACACACACACACACACACACACACACACACACACACACACACACACACACACACACACACACACACACACACGGTTGCTAATCCTCTAATCACAAGGTTTGACTACTTGAACATTTTAGGGATAAGAGTAAGACAGATCTGCTCTAAAACCAGACTTCACACAGCTCTACTGCAGCCTGTTCCCTTCTGCTGATTATGTCTGGCATTAAAATGGAGGACAGGACATGCATGCGCACTTGACCAGTATGACTTTTCAAGAGCTGCATCTACAACAAGCCAGTGTGGTTTATGTGTGTGAGTGTGTTTTCTAACAGAAAGTACAAATAAAGGTTTGCTCTTCATACAGAGAGAGGGGGGGGGGGGGACTGGGCCTAGTTGCTAATCCTCCAAGTAATCACAAGGTTTGACTAGTTGATCAGATCAAAGTTCACCTCGTAGTATAGTGGTTTTTCCCTAATGGGGCTGATCGAGGGTAGCTACTGGGACGTAAGTCGGGACTTGATCACTCCCGGCTGGGTCGCCTGAGTGAGGGGTATGATGTTGCGAGAGCCGAAACCCCGTTGACCTCAGGATACATCGCTGAGGATACGTCCCAGGTGCATCCATGCGATGTTTTTTTGTTATAGTTCTTCTATTTATAGTGACTCATAGGAATAGACTATGTGACAACCAGGTATAGTCTGGTGACGGCAACTGGGTGAGCAGTATGGGTTAGCGCCCCAGCCTGTGTCCTCCGTGAGGAGGAAGCCCAACAACCCTCGGTGAGGCCTTTAGGAGGGCCATGCAAGAAGCAAGCGGAACCGCAGTACCATGACCCTGCGGAACCATTGCCCACCACTCCTGAATGAACTGTCTGGTGCTGGGACTCTGGTGCAACACACAGGTCCTCGCTCTGGTGAGAGCAGGAGTGGACCTGGTGAGACGTAGGAGGGGCCCGGACAGGAGACAACCCACAGAGCCTAGTCCCTCCATGTGCCAGAAGTGTACCTCCCAGCCTTGGCAGAGTAGTTCTGGAGTAGTTCCAACGGATTGTGTGCCCCTGGTTTTTCCCTAATGGGACTGATTGAGGGTAGCTACTGGGACGTAAGTCGGGACTTGATCACTCCCGGCTGGGTCGCCTGAGTGAGGGGTATGATGTTGCG
The DNA here is from genome assembly GCF_964188405.1 of Protomyctophum parallelum. Classification (NCBI taxonomy): domain Eukaryota; kingdom Metazoa; phylum Chordata; class Actinopteri; order Myctophiformes; family Myctophidae; genus Protomyctophum; species Protomyctophum parallelum. The sequence continues at coordinate 13,888,286 of NC_139713.1, forward strand.
AGACCCGAAACCCCGTTGACCTCAGGATACATCACTGAGGATACGTCCCAGGTGCATCCATGCGATGTTTTTTTGTTATTGTAGCGTATTTTACTCAATTCCCCAGACAAAATAACATTTTTTTGAGAGTGGCAGAACTTCTGGAAGTACGTGCTCTCATGGGCTTGTAGCTAAATCAAGGTTGTCAAGTTAACTTATTGAGTTTGAGATGTATTTCGCCCCAGTGCAAAGGTACTGTATAGTCTAGACATCGTAATTTGCATTAGACTGCATGGTCTCTCTCCATAGTATTTCAATTCAGCTACATTCAAAGTGTGGATAATAAAGGTATAGGCTACCTTGTAGTAGGCTATGGACCGTTTGCAAGGATTCTACACTACATAAAGTCCATTCATCTCCATTGACTTCACTTCAGATTCTGCACACTTGGATGCAACAAAACAGTGAGTAGCCTAGGCTATATGTCATTCTTTAGCTTTTGTATGGCTCATGTAATAATTTGAGGACATGGAGTATTTATAATACATTCTCATACCGGCATTGCCCAGATATTCTCATCTAGAATTAAAGTACAGCAAGCAACAAAAGGTTAGCATTGTGCATTATGTCAAAGGCACCGCTTAACCCAAACTAACCTCAACTCATAAATGTCACCATGATATTTAAACAAGTGTTATAAAATGCCACTGATATCAGGAACAAGTGGGACTATAGAGACCTCAGCATCAGACATTAATGAGGACTCAGGGCAAAAAGTATGCAGAAAGTTACTGATATGCCACTGGAAATGCTGGGGCAAAAGATTACCCTATCATGAATTCCAATGTTTTTGATTTATTTGTTAACAACATGGTCACATTTCATTATTTTATAATATACAACGTTTTACGGATAGCAATCTGAATACACTGTAACGTAAAGTCAAACCTCTGACGACAACTGTAAATGTTAAATTGGACCTCTATGCCTACTAAAAATATAATACGATACACATACACAGAACATCTTATATTCCCACCCACAATTTGGGACACATTTGTGTAAATTAAAATGATATCATCGCATCATAGTATATGCATATTTGGATATATATGCGCCATATACATTTGAGATATTATTATTATTGTAATATGATGTCTATGTTACATCCAGGGACAGTATGCAGGTGCTGAGTGGACCCTGGGCTGACATGGCTCTGCTCTACAGACAGATAGACAGTCAGACAGACAGCTCTCTACCTGTCTGTCTGTCTGTTAGTCCTTCTGCTGTTTCTGTCTGTCTGTCTGCCTCCTGCTGGCACAGCTGACTGTCTACCTCACATGGAAACAATACATGTACTGTATGTGTTCTGTATTCAGATAAACTTTGGGTAACTTTACATTTAAACGTAACATTATTCCACAGTTACCAGACACTTATAGAGCCACCAAACTTCTAGCGTTGGAAAAGGTGAAAACATTGTTTCCTGTCATGACGGACATAACAGAGCTCAAGCTCACAGCCTCAATAATAAAGCACTAACCATGTGTACAATGAAGCCATTTCATTCTGTGTTGTTTTAGTCAAGTCACTTTTAAACCACGTCCTCTGTCAAAGCTGGCCTTCCCTTAATTCCCTCTGCAGGCTTTCATTTCACAAAATGCTGTTGACATGATATCTCTTCTGATTGATTGATTCCTAATTAACAGTTTGCAGTCATTCATATTCAATTCATCTGAACATCGATCTGAACATATAAACCACAATAAATACTTTAATATGACTCAAATTAATTAACATTTAATTGAACGTTATATGCTGCATGACTCATGCACAAACACACACCTCTATATCTCCATTAATCTCCTCTTTCCTCTCTTGTCTCCAAGTTGAAGCTGAGCTGTCAGACCTCCCACGGGATAGAAGCAGCACCAGCTACTGGCCACGGAACAAAACTACACCCCCTAGACACAGAACTGACACTGGTTCAGTCCAGGGGGGCAGTCAGACAGATATTTTGTGAAGCCACTAAGGAAATCGGGACATCCTGAAAGTTCATATAATGGCCTGTTGTGGCGCTGTCATTGGGCCCAAAAAAACCCATATTCCCATAGAGGTCCATGTATTTGGGCCCAACTTCACCTAGACTGTATTTGCGTTGCGATGCATTGTGTGCGACCTCTCTTTTCTATTCAAATATGAATTTAAACTAGAAAGGTTGCAATTTTGGTATTTGGCATTTTTGGTAAAATAGGCCCCTATACCTATACTATATCATCGGACAACGATTACGGCCGAACGATACGCACTACCAACATTCTGCAGTTGGTGTTTTAATCGGATATATAGGTCCGGAGATCATGTGTGTCTCCCCACAAAGCCAATTGACTGACTTCTATGTAAACCAGAATTCATTAGCCCCTGCTCTAAATAGCCAGCAGCCCAATTTTCTAAATTAACTGAAACAGTGCTCATAAAATTAAGCATGGCCGTGTCTATTATGTATACATTATGTCTGGTATTAAAAGGCTGAACTGGGAGGACATGCGTGTCCAGTATATGATTTTTCAGTTCATTAGAAGAAAAATGTAATTATTGAGGACAGTATACACGTAGTCACGTGACGACGGTGACTTGCATGAGATATATGTTCTCGCCACATCCTAAAACCTTCTCGCTGCAGCATTTTTTAAGCCAGAGGGGAACTCAGATGAGATAAGAATGAACTTCACGTCTCTCACACCCAGGCCCACAGCACGTCTCTGTAACAATGACAACCTGCTGCTATGTGTCAGGAGGAGGAAACACAACAAACTGGCCTTATTTAGACATGGAAATGGTCAGTTTCTCCTGTGAAGGTGCTAGCACTGCTTGGCTCCTCCTCCTCTGATGGGGAAGTCACCCAACTCTGCCAGTTCACGTAGCCACAGTGATACCTCCTCATCCGCCGCTGTAACTTTTTACACAGTACTCCCACGTCACAGACCCATGGTTTATAGTAATCATGTAATAATGATAATTATAATAATGGATTTTATATATAATGCACTTTACATTTGTATAAATCTCAAGGTGCTAATAAGTGACTGCCGGTGTAGGCAGAGAAAAGAAGGAGATTTATTCCTCTTGGAAAAGCCAACGATGGTGGCACTCCGTTTAATCAGACAGAGAATGAACAACACAAAACTTGTCGCAGAGGTAAATACGTCAACACCTTGGAGGTGTGTTTCTTCACTCTTAAAGGTAACACACTATGCATTGCATTAAAGGACAATGCTGCCTATGGTAAGAGGAACAACCATATTAAACATGGGCAAGAATGCAGTTAATTATACATGTCATTATGAACTGTCCTGTGTGTGCATATCCACCACAATATAAACAATCAATACAAGAGAATAATATACAGTCACTCTCATCCAGGGTGCCCAAAAGGTAGATTGCGATCTACCAGTAGATCACAAAGGCTGTACAGGTAGATCACATGTCCCAAGGAATATTTAATTTAAACATATAAAAAACTATTTTTGGAATATGCCACTTGAGTTAGGTGACTTGATTGATTGACAAAAGGGGCCTGTATAAGCTCAAACTCACAATGCAATATTTTGTTTTCAACAGTGTTGCTGTGCACAAATGTCTGTAGCATTACAAATTAAAAACAAAAAAACTATTAGATTTCTCCCCCTCTATTTCCCATTCCAAGTGCATTTGTCCTATATGTAATGCCAGTGCCGCTATTCTAAAGCCCCCTCAGGCACATATTTAAACTATTTTCACTTTTTCAGCAATGGTGGGTAGATCTTGTTGAGCTTAGTTGTTGTAAGATGTCATAAGATGTTGTAAGATGTCGACACATATTTACACCATGCCAGACTTGAGAGAGAGTGATGGAGAGAGAGGACAGTTGGAGGACAGTGGTGGACGTATGAGAACACAGGCACACGCACACGCACACGCACACGCGCACACACACACACACACACACACACACACACACACACACACACACACACACACACACACACACACACACACACACACACACACACGGTTGCTAATCCTCTAATCACAAGGTTTGACTACTTGAACATTTTAGGGATAAGAGTAAGACAGATCTGCTCTAAAACCAGACTTCACACAGCTCTACTGCAGCCTGTTCCCTTCTGCTGATTATGTCTGGCATTAAAATGGAGGACAGGACATGCATGCGCACTTGACCAGTATGACTTTTCAAGAGCTGCATCTACAACAAGCCAGTGTGGTTTATGTGTGTGAGTGTGTTTTCTAACAGAAAGTACAAATAAAGGTTTGCTCTTCATACAGAGAGAGGGGGGGGGGGGGGACTGGGCCTAGTTGCTAATCCTCCAAGTAATCACAAGGTTTGACTAGTTGATCAGATCAAAGTTCACCTCGTAGTATAGTGGTTTTTCCCTAATGGGGCTGATCGAGGGTAGCTACTGGGACGTAAGTCGGGACTTGATCACTCCCGGCTGGGTCGCCTGAGTGAGGGGTATGATGTTGCGAGAGCCGAAACCCCGTTGACCTCAGGATACATCGCTGAGGATACGTCCCAGGTGCATCCATGCGATGTTTTTTTGTTATAGTTCTTCTATTTATAGTGACTCATAGGAATAGACTATGTGACAACCAGGTATAGTCTGGTGACGGCAACTGGGTGAGCAGTATGGGTTAGCGCCCCAGCCTGTGTCCTCCGTGAGGAGGAAGCCCAACAACCCTCGGTGAGGCCTTTAGGAGGGCCATGCAAGAAGCAAGCGGAACCGCAGTACCATGACCCTGCGGAACCATTGCCCACCACTCCTGAATGAACTGTCTGGTGCTGGGACTCTGGTGCAACACACAGGTCCTCGCTCTGGTGAGAGCAGGAGTGGACCTGGTGAGACGTAGGAGGGGCCCGGACAGGAGACAACCCACAGAGCCTAGTCCCTCCATGTGCCAGAAGTGTACCTCCCAGCCTTGGCAGAGTAGTTCTGGAGTAGTTCCAACGGATTGTGTGCCCCTGGTTTTTCCCTAATGGGACTGATTGAGGGTAGCTACTGGGACGTAAGTCGGGACTTGATCACTCCCGGCTGGGTCGCCTGAGTGAGGGGTATGATGTTGCGAGACCCGAAACCCCGTTGACCTCAGGATACATCACTGAGGATACGTCCCAGGTGCATCCATGCGATGTTTTTTTGTTATTGTAGCGTATTTTACTCAATTCCCCAGACAAAATAACATTTTTTTGAGAGTGGCAGAACTTCTGGAAGTACGTGCTCTCATGGGCTTGTAGCTAAATCAAGGTTGTCAAGTTAACTTATTGAGTTTGAGATGTATTTCGCCCCAGTGCAAAGGTACTGTATAGTCTAGACATCGTAATTTGCATTAGACTGCATGGTCTCTCTCCATAGTATTTCAATTCAGCTACATTCAAAGTGTGGATAATAAAGGTATAGGCTACCTTGTAGTAGGCTATGGACCGTTTGCAAGGATTCTACACTACATAAAGTCCATTCATCTCCATTGACTTCACTTCAGATTCTGCACACTTGGATGCAACAAAACAGTGAGTAGCCTAGGCTATATGTCATTCTTTAGCTTTTGTATGGCTCATGTAATAATTTGAGGACATGGAGTATTTATAATACATTCTCATACCGGCATTGCCCAGATATTCTCATCTAGAATTAAAGTACAGCAAGCAACAAAAGGTTAGCATTGTGCATTATGTCAAAGGCACCGCTTAACCCAAACTAACCTCAACTCATAAATGTCACCATGATATTTAAACAAGTGTTATAAAATGCCACTGATATCAGGAACAAGTGGGACTATAGAGACCTCAGCATCAGACATTAATGAGGACTCAGGGCAAAAAGTATGCAGAAAGTTACTGATATGCCACTGGAAATGCTGGGGCAAAAGATTACCCTATCATGAATTCCAATGTTTTTGATTTATTTGTTAACAACATGGTCACATTTCATTATTTTATAATATACAACGTTTTACGGATAGCAATCTGAATACACTGTAACGTAAAGTCAAACCTCTGACGACAACTGTAAATGTTAAATTGGACCTCTATGCCTACTAAAAATATAATACGATACACATACACAGAACATCTTATATTCCCACCCACAATTTGGGACACATTTGTGTAAATTAAAATGATATCATCGCATCATAGTATATGCATATTTGGATATATATGCGCCATATACATTTGAGATATTATTATTATTGTAATATGATGTCTATGTTACATCCAGGGACAGTATGCAGGTGCTGAGTGGACCCTGGGCTGACATGGCTCTGCTCTACAGACAGATAGACAGTCAGACAGACAGCTCTCTACCTGTCTGTCTGTCTGTTAGTCCTTCTGCTGTTTCTGTCTGTCTGTCTGCCTCCTGCTGGCACAGCTGACTGTCTACCTCACATGGAAACAATACATGTACTGTATGTGTTCTGTATTCAGAGAAACTTTGGGTAACTTTACATTTAAACGTAACATTATTCCACAGTTACCAGACACTTATAGAGCCACCAAACTTCTAGCGTTGGAAAAGGTGAAAACATTGTTTCCTGTCATGACGGACATAACAGAGCTCAAGCTCACAGCCTCAATAATAAAGCACTAACCATGTGTACAATGAAGCCATTTCATTCTGTGTTGTTTTAGTCAAGTCACTTTTAAACCACGTCCTCTGTCAAAGCTGGCCTTCCCTTAATTCCCTCTGCAGGCTTTCATTTCACAAAATGCTGTTGACATGATATCTCTTCTGATTGATTGATTCCTAATTAACAGTTTGCAGTCATTCATATTCAATTCATCTGAACATCGATCTGAACATATAAACCACAATAAATACTTTAATATGACTCAAATTAATTAACATTTAATTGAACGTTATATGCTGCATGACTCATGCACAAACACACACCTCTATATCTCCATTAATCTCCTCTTTCCTCTCTTGTCTCCAAGTTGAAGCTGAGCTGTCAGACCTCCCACGGGATAGAAGCAGCACCAGCTACTGGCCACGGAACAAAACTACACCCCCTAGACACAGAACTGACACTGGTTCAGTCCAGGGGGGCAGTCAGACAGATATTTTGTGAAGCCACTAAGGAAATCGGGACATCCTGAAAGTTCATATAATGGCCTGTTGTGGCGCTGTCATTGGGCCCAAAAAAACCCATATTCCCATAGAGGTCCATGTATTTGGGCCCAACTTCACCTAGACTGTATTTGCGTTGCGATGCATTGTGTGCGACCTCTCTTTTCTATTCAAATATGAATTTAAACTAGAAAGGTTGCAATTTTGGTATTTGGCATTTTTGGTAAAATAGGCCCCTATACCTATACTATATCATCGGACAACGATTACGGCCGAACGATACGCACTACCAACATTCTGCAGTTGGTGTTTTAATCGGATATATAGGTCCGGAGATCATGTGTGCCGATTTTTGTGAGATTTGGACAAAATTTGTAGGAGGAGGAATGTGCGTGAGTAAGGCTATGGACCAGAGCTACATCCCTACCTGCTTTCTCTGCACCATTTACGGCCATTTCCAAATGTTAAAATGTAAAAGACCAATATTATTATGAAGAAAACAAGATGTTAAGACCGCTAAACCAAATAGAATAAAGTTTCTGCGTTGTTATGGCTTCTGAATGTAGGTCTTTTAACATGTAAAGTCTATGGAGTGACATCACGTCAACAGGAGATAAAATAACACATTATGCTCTCAAAACAATCTATTGCACAAAACATTACGAAATAAAAGTGTCAATAAATAATATGGCATGTGAGGGATCTTTGGTGGAATGCATTCATTCACTTGTATATCTTATATACCTGCTACATCATTTTGACTAAAACCTGTCAGCTCAATAAAATGTGTCCTTATTTGTCATTGAACTTTTATTTAAAATCGTTGGTGTTGGTGTTGGTGTTCTTAAAACTGGACAGTTGTGTGTTGTGTAACTTTAGACTAGAGATCATGACATGATAGCAGGGAAACTGCATAAGTGTGTGTGTGTGTGTGTGTGTGTGTGTGTGTGTGTGTGTGTGTGTGTGTGTGTAAGTGTGTGTGTGTGTGTGTGTGTGTGTGTGTGTGTGTGTGTGTGTGTGTGTGTGTGTGTGCATGTGCGTGTGTGCGTGTGTGTGTGTGGGTGTGGGTGTGTGTGCTCATACAGTGTGAGCTGTCAAAATAACAGTGCTGTCATCGTTTAGGGTAGTGAAGATAGCATATATAGGAACATCAAAAACCTGCAGGAAGAATTGAAGTCATAAAGGTACAGATGGCTGTAGCGAGGCATTCTGAAAACATTGAGGTCCAAGATGGAGACCAAGACGATACAGATTACGAGAATGACACCACTGTCACTGCAAGAAGAACTAATGTAGAAATGTCTGAAGAAGGACATTATGAGAGTCTTGATCTGCACAAGATAGGCGATGCCGTCTATGGAGATCTACGGACCAAGAAGAAGCCGTCTGGTAAGAGATATTACTAAGACTAAAAATCACCAATACAAACACGTTTAAACCTTTTAAACCATAGGTTCTCCCACAGTATGTATATGTTTGTGTGTGTGCATGTGTGTGTGTGTGTGTGTGTGTGTGCGCGAGAGAGAGAAAGAGAGAGAGAGAGAGAGAGACTGCATAGCATTCACGCTCACATTACATCTTTATGTCTATTTGTGAGTTCTCTGACTTCTATATATTTTATTTCGGTTATTGCTGATGTCATAAATGTACAATTTGGAGGGTTTTGTTTTACATTGTATTTCAGACTTTTTTATTTTTTACATGAATGTTGAGTACTGGTGTTGTTGTTGTTGGTTTGTCCTGTATCTGTCTTGTACCTGTTGTCTGTCCTGTCTTCTGAAAAACCTCAATAAAAATACTTGAATAATAATTTGAGTTCTCTGACTGACAGAGTACATAATTTACTAAAAATCATGATAAGTGCCATTTTCATTAAACCAATCAAGGACTCAGAGTAATAATCAAGATAGTTACCATTTGTTAACTTGTCCATAGTTCAAGCCTCTCATCCTTGAAAGCTGTCTACATATATTTATGCTTTTCCAGTCTTGACAAAGAATGTGAGAGAGTTGAGGCCAAGGACAGTTATAGAAGTGATTCACTTTATGTGTAAAAGTATTTTAGAGGTCATTTCAAAGTACTTTGGTCCGGTTGGGTTTAGCTAACGGCATTTACTCTTTTTGTTTTTGTCTTAACAGGGAGAAGGCCTTTCAAAGTTGTTGTGGGTGTTGCTGTGTGTCTGGGTCTTATACTGACGGGTGTGACCATAGCCCAGGCTGTGCACTGTGAGTATTACATGTCACTAAAATACCACATCACTTTGTTGCCTAGCTGTGACATCTATAAAAGCCACTACAGACTACAGTATTTAACTCTGAAGACAAATTCAGATTTTCCCCCCTATTTGTGACGATGGGCATCCAGATTTCCACAGTATTAACGAAAAACTTCAGGTGACTTCTTTTTTTAATTAGCATTGCTTATTTTTGTGTGTATTACTGCATGCATCTGCAAAGTATGCTGAATAAAGTGGTGTTTAGGGGCACCGTGGCACAGTTGGTAGTGCTGTTGCCTCTCATAGATAGAAGGTCTTCGGTTCGATTCCCGCTGGGGACGCTGTGGGTGCTGGGTGCGTGTTCCCTCCTCAGTGCCCATACCCGAGGCGGGGTTGGCGAAAGGGCATTTCTGTGTGGAGTTTGCATGTTCTCCCCGTGTCCCCTAGGGTAGGTACCCTCACAAAAAACATGCAGTAATCCTGGTCTTTAAACTACCTCCCCCTGGCCAGCCGGGGTGCCTGACGGAGGGGTAAGGAACGTGTTCCTTCCACGCGCTACGTCCGGCTGGGGAAACTCTCTCCTGTCAGGTGAAAAGACAGGGGAGAGTGAATGCATAGAAGGAAGCATGAGGTCAGTCCACATGAACAGTAGTAACAACAGTGTTGTCATCCATTTCTGTCCTTGCAGATGGTTCAGCCAGTAACAGAATGAAGTCCAACGATACCCTGAGCCTGGATTATACCCAGATAAATATCCTCAACGACAACCTGAACCAGGAGAAGGACCTGCTTCAAAGTGAAGTAAACCAGCTGAAGACACAGATAGCAGGTGAGAGAAGATACAAAATAAATTAAAATTGTATAAATAAAATAAATACATAACTGTAGTGGAGTCAAAACTAACTACAATATTTGCAACAACAACAGACTACACCAACCTGAACCAGGAGAAGAACCGGCTAGAGTCTGACAACACCAACCTGAACCAGGAGAAGGACCTGCTTCAACGTGAAGTAAACCAGCTGAAGACACAGATAGCAGGTGAGAGAAGATACAAAATAAATTAAAATGGTATAAATAAAATAATAGTAGTGGAGTCAAAACTAACTACAATATTTGCCTCTGAGAAGTAGTGAAGTGTAGAAGTATAAAGTAGGCCCATCGCAAACTTGAAATACTTATCCGAAGTAAACAAATACCAGGAATGTTTTGGCCTCCACTCCACTACATCTCTGACTTATTATTATTATGTGTTGTGTGTTATAATAGATTTTCAGTACATTGAAAATGTACTGAAGTAAATCTCCTGTTTGATGTTTGTAGACAGGCCGTGTCCCTGTGGATGGATGAAGTTTGGAGAGAGCTGTTACTACAGAACTGCTGGATGGAAAACATGGCAGGAAGGTAGAGACGAATGTCGGAGTCTAGGAGCTGATCTGGTGGTCATTAACAGTAGAGACGAGCAGGTTAGTGTGTGTGTGTGTGTGTGTGTGTGTGGGGGTGTGTGTGTGTGTGTGTGTGTGTGTGTGTGTGTGTGTGTGTGTGTGTGTGTGTGTGTGTGTGTGTGTGTGAGTGCGTGCGTGTGTGCGTGCGTGCGTGCGTGCGTGCGTGCGTGCGTGCGTGCGTGCGTGCGTCGATCATTATAGTGAAGTTTATTGAATAGAATGAATGATGATTCAATCATGTACAAATAATTAGGTATTCATCAGAGGATTGAGGATTGGGGGGCATCATGCATCATGGATTGGTCTGACCAGGACTCAGGGCAGATGGAAGTGGGTGGATGGAACACCACTGACAACAGAGTGAGACATTTGACATTTTATTGTAATCAAAGTCTGTCAAAGTCACTTTATTTGAGTGCCTGAGTGGATGTGGTTAAATTAATACATTGTTTATTGTGCAGGTACTGGGACAATGGATATCCTCGTAATGATGGAGACAAGAACTGTGCAGCCTACTCCCACAGGACTGACCCTGGAACATGGGTTAATGATGGATGTTCAACTACAGGGTCCTCAATCTGTGAGACTAACCAGTGATGTTTGTTTTCACTTTTCAACTGCAGTTCATTGTTCTGCTGCTACAGCAGTAATTAGTGAAAATGATAAAAACTCAAAAAAGATATATCTTGAAGTACTACATGTTGTACCTATAACCACTTTAACACAAACCACCAACTATGATGCTTTAGCATGTTATTAATTTGGCTTTCACACCTTGACCCTATTCTGGGGACGAACATTCTGCGAAAATAGTAGATCTACAAGCCCACAGCCTGTAACAACACGATGCATTGTGAGCTTGTAGATCAGCTATTTTCACAGTGAAGATAGTGCAGAAGTTCTCAAAGTGTGGTGCGGCGGCCCCTAGGAGTCATTGGTGCGGCTCCAGTGGGTCGCCAGATAAAAATGAATATTGTAGTTTGGCTATTTTTTTGTACATTTTAGAAAAATGTACACATTTATAATTTAGACTTTTAAAACAACGTCTCGGGGGTCTCTGACATAAAGACCTTTAGATGGGGGTCTGCGGCCAAATACATATCAATTACATACATTTTCCTGTCCTTGACATGAAAATGTAATAGTCGCGATGCGACTATTACTGTACACCCACTGTTCATTAGCCTGACCCTGTATTTCAGTGGCTGAAACTAAAAAGGCCCCACATACATACAGAGGCACATTTGATGAACAGTCAAAGTGTTCAGCAGGGCTCAGAGCATTAACGCTCCACAAGGGCTCATTCAAGTCAATCAGAAGGACCTCATGGGATTCTTTTGCCCAAGCTCCCGATAGTCTCAAGAATGACCTCTGATCATGAAAGGCTAAAGCCCAGTCCACTTCACAATTGAACTAGTCACAACCAAAATTGTGCCTACCTGCTACGGGTCAATTCAGAGTCAGACCACTGCAAATTGTTACAACTGGTTGCAAGTTGCAACTGTGTCAGACATGTGACGAACTGGGTTTTAGACCTCTGTGCCTTCCTTCTGTTTAGCCTTGCAGTGGCCAGACGCCAATCTGCCGGTGGCAATTTTTTCTTTTGCCTTCCGCGGACTGGTCTGGCCAAAAAGCCAGGCATCCCCTTCATTAAATGAAAAGAGTATATGTTTGGGGTGGGTCATATCATTTTATTTGCTAAAAGAAAAGATCCAACTGACCCAATAAGTTCTGATGGTGAAGCTAAATTATGTCATTCTATTTAGCTATATATGCCATTTGTTTTTGCTTGTTCGCTCATATCATGTCTTTTTGATCTTCTTATATTCGTATTGTTAGTTTTTAACCACATGAACCTTGCATTATTATTCATTATTATTATTCTAGTAATAGGTGAACATTCTGAGAAAATAGTCTTCAAAAATAGCAAATCTACAAGTTCACAACGCGTCACAAGGTAATGATCTTCTAGAGCTGCTATTTTTGATGAAGCTGATTTTGGTCTAGCCGCTGTAGAGAAAGTAGTAGTGCAATATTATGTAGCTGTATTTTAACCCTGTTTTTTATGAAAGCTTTTAATAAAACTTTACTTGACAAGAGCATTATTCAACTCTTTATTTAACAATTCTACTGATTAAACTAGAGTTGGTGAAAGTGGTGACACAAATAAATTAGACAAAATTGGAACTGCAAAAGCTGCTTGGTTGAAAAATGGCAACTCACCCGAACATGTATTTCCTGTTTATTTAAGAGGTGGAGGGACGGGGAGACTTTTACTGAAGAAAAGCTCTATAGCCTACTGTATAATGAAAAACTGTATAGTGAGTGACTAAGTGATGATTAGCCTACTATCAGAGATATAGATAAAGCCCTGGTGATTTTTGGCTTATTAACCTGTTAAAAAGCCTAACAGATTCTAGCATGTTCACACTTCACACACTAAGTGTGACGTGCATGTGTTTGCCATGTTTTAAAACCAGATTTCACACCCCCATATGTCTCAGAAACACTGAGGAAGCTCGTTTCCTTCGACTTATTATTTAAAGTGGTATAATTATAAATGTATATTGTATATTGTATGTATTTGTGAGTGACTTCATTTGATATTTTTGGGTCCTTTTTGTTTGCATGCACCGATCATGCTCTGAAGACTTTTGAGTTGAGAACACAAGTTTTTTAATGAGTGCAGGGCACAGAGCAACTGTGGTTCACAAAGATATTGAATACATAATAGAAATTTAATATATAACATATATAATTGAATATATAATAGAAATTGTAATATTTAGGCGGATTGATTGTGTATATAGGCAGGAGCAGGGGGGGGGGGGGGGTGATTCTCCCCACAAAGCCAATTGACTGACTTCTATGTAAACCAAAATCCATTACCCCCTGCTCTAAATAGCCAGCAGCCCCAATTTTCTAAATTAACTGAAACAGTGCTCATAAAATTAAGCATGGCCGTGTCTATTATGTATACATTATGTCTGGTATTAAAAGGCTGAACTGGGAGGACATGCGTGTCCAGTATATGATTTTTCAGTTCATTCGAAGAAAAATGTAATTATTGAGGACAGTATACACGTAGTCACGTGACGACGGTGACTTGCATGAGATATATGTTCTCGCCACATCCTAAAACCTTCTCGCTGCAGCATTTTTTAAGGGGAACTCAGATGAGATAAGAATGAACTTCACGTTTCTGACACCCAGGCCCACAGCACGTCTCTGTAACAATGACAACCTGCTGCTATGTGTCAGGAGGAGGAAACACAACAAACTGGCCTTATTTAGACATGAAAAAGGTCAGTTTCTCCTGTGAAGGTGCTAGCACTGCTTGGCTCCTCCTCCTCTGATGGGGAAGTCACCCAACTCTGCCAGTTCACGTAGCCCCAACCCAATGATACCACCTCATCCGCCGCTGTAACCTTTTACACAGTACTCCCACGTCACAGACCCATGGTTTATAGTAATCATGTAATAATGATAATTATAATAATGGATTTTATACATAATGCACTTTAAATTTGTATAAATCTCAAAGTGCTAATAAGTGAGTGCCGGTGTAGGCAGAGAAAAGAAGGAGATTTATCCCTCTTGGAAAAGCCAATGATGGTGGCACTCCGTTTAATCTAAATGCGTCAACACCTTGGAGGTGTGTTTCTTCACTCTTAAAGGTAACACACTAACAACCATATTAAACATGGGCAAGAACGCAGTTAATTATACATGTCATTATGAACTGTCCTGTGTGTGCATATCCACCACAATATAAACAATCAATACAAGAGAATAATATACATGCAGTCACTCTCATCCAGGGTGCCCAAAAGGTAGATTGCGATCTACCAGTAGATCACAAAGGCTGTACAGGTGTCATGGTCTGCATACTATCTCCCTGTCAGCCACCCCCACTCTCCATTCCTACCCTCAGTCATTGTCACACACCTGTTCCCACTCCATCCCCAGCCCAGCAGTGCCATGCCCCTTTTCACACCTGAGAACATTTCCCCAATCAACCCACCTCCTATAAAGACTGGACTCATTACACACACAAACTGTGGGAACATAAACCATTGTCCGGTGCGCAACCTTTCCTGTGATTATCCTGTACCTGGAATTCCGTGTCTGTAAGGTTTTTGGACTTATGTGTTTTGCCTTTTTGGATTTTTGCCCTTTACTTTTGAAAAGTTTGGCAAAAGGGCTTCCCTGAGTTTTCTTGCTTGCTGCCTTGTGTTGTAGCTAACCTGCTTTATTTAATAAACCAGTGTTTGAAACTACTCTCCTCTGCATTTGGGTTCTATCTCCTGCTCACTGTGACAACAGGTAGATCACATGTCCCTAAAGAATATTTAATTTAAACATATAAAAAACTATTTTTGAAATATGCCACTTGAGTTAGGTGACTTGATTGACAAAAGGGGCCCGTAAGCTCAAACTCACAAACAGTGTTGCTGTGCACAAATGTCTGTAGCATTACAAAAAAGCTATTAGATTTCTCCCCCTCTATTTCCCATTCCAAGTGCATTTGTCCTACGTATATGTAATGCCTGCGCCGCTATTCTAAAGCCCCCTCAGGCACATATTTAAACTATTTTCACTTTTTCAGCAATGGTGGGTAGATCTTGTTGAGCTGATCAATTTAGTTGTTGTAAGATGTCGACACATTTACACCATGCCAGACTTGAGAGAGAGAGGACAGAGAGGGGACACTGAATTTCTAACAAAGTACAAATAAAAGTAAGTAGGGGGGGGGGGGGGGGGGGTTTGACTAGTTGATCAGATCAAAGTTCACCTCGTAGTATAGTGGTAGCATATTTGTCTCAATTCCCCAGATAAACTAACTTTCTTTTGAGATTGGCAGAACTTCTGGAAGTACGTGCTCTGGCCCTGGGCTTGTAGATTGTGCTTCCAGCTAAATCAAGGTTGTCAAGTTAACTTATTGAGTTTGAGATGTATTCCCCCCCAGTGCAAAGGTACTGTATAGTCTAGACATCGTAATTTGCATTAGACTGCATGGTCTCTCTCCATAGTATTTCAATTCAGCTCAGTTTGCAAGGATTCTACACTACATGAAGTCCATTCATCTCCATTGACTTCACTTCAGATTCTGCACACTTGGATGCATCAAAACAGTGAGTAGGCTATACCTACCGATATGCAATTATTTAGCTTTTATATGGCTTATGTAATAATTTGAGGACATGGAGTTTTTATAATACATTCTCATACCGGTATTGCCCAGATATTCTCATCTAGAATTAAAGTACAGCAAGCAACAAAAGGTTAGCATTGTGCATTATGTCAAAGGCACCGCTTAACCCAAACTAACCTCAACTCATAAATGTCACCATGATATTTATAAAATGCCACTGATCTCAGGAACAAGTGGGACTAGAAGAGACCTCAGCATCAGACATTAATGAGGACTCAGGGCAAAAAGTATGCAGAATGTTACTGATATGCCACTGGAAATGCTGGGGCAAAAGATTACCCTATCATGAATTCCAATGTTATTGATTTATTTGTTAACAGTGTCACATTTCATTATTTTATAATATACAAAGTTTTACGGATAGAAATCTGAACACACTGTAACGTAAAGTCAAACCTCTGACGACAACTGTAAATGTTAAATTGGACCTCTATGCCTACTAGAAATATCACATATAATACGATACACGTGAATAACGTGTTCCTTCCACGCGCTACGTCCAACCAGGGAAACTTCCCCCAGGATCACATTAGGATTAGATGATTGACACAGGGGTGAAAAATGGGTTACAAAATCGTGGGATAAAAAAATAAAAAAATAAATACGATACACATACACAGAATATCTTATATCCCCACCCACAATTTGGGACACATTTGTGTAAATTAAAATGATATCATAGCATAGTATATTATGTATATTTGGATATATATGCGCCATATAAATTTGAGATATTATTATTGTAATATGATGCCTATGTTCCATCCAGGGACAGTATGCAGGTGCTGAGTGGACCCTGGGCTGACATGGCTCTGCTCTACAGACAGCTCTCTACCTGTCTGTCTGTCTGTTAGTCCTTCTGCTGTTTCTGTCTGTCTGTCTGCCTCCTGCTGGTACAGCTGACTGTCTACCTCACATGGAAACAATACATGTACTGTATGTGTTCTGTGTTCAGAGAAGCTTTGGGTAACTTTACATTTAAACGTAACATTATTCCACAGTTACCAGACACTTATAGAGCCACCAAACTTCTAGCGTTGCTAAAGGTGAAAACATTGTTTCCTGTCATGACGGACATAACAGAGCTCAAGCTCACAGCCTCAATAATAAAGCACTAACCATGTGTACAATGAAGCCATTTCATTCTGTGTTGTTTTAGTCAAGTCACTTTTAAACCACGTCCTCTGTCAAAGCTGGCCTTCCCTTAATTCCCTCTGCAGGCTTTCATTTCACAAAATGCTGTTGACATGATATCTCTTCTGATTGATTGATTCCTAATTAACAGTTTGCAGTCATTCATATTCAATTCATCTGAACATCGATCTGAACATATAAACCACAATAAATACTTTAATATGACTCAAATTAATTAACATTTAATTGAACGTTATATGCTTCATGACTCATGCACAAACACACACCTCTATATCTCCATTAATCTCCTCTTTCCTCTCTTGTCTCCAAGTTGAAGCTGAGCTGTCAGACCTCCCACGGGATAGAAGCAGCACCAGCTACTGGCCACGGAACAAAACTACACCCCCTTGACACAGAACTGACACTGGTTCAGTCCAGGGGGGCAGTCAGACAGATATTTTGTGAAATCGGGACATCCTGAAAGTTCATATAATGGCCTGTTGTGGCGCTGTCATTGGGCCCAAAAAAACCCATATTCCCATAGAGGTCCATGTATTTGGGCCCAACTTCACCTAGACTGTATTTGCGTTGCGATCAGGGGGGCAGTCAGCCAGATATTTCGTGAAGCCTCATTTGAAATCGGTAGTTCATAATAATGGCCTGTTGTGGCGCTGGACTGGACCCAAAAAGCCCCATAGCTCCATAGAGGCCCATGTATTTTGGCCCAACTTCATCTAGACTGTATTACCTTAATAAACATGGTCATGAATACTTTCTTCTTCCAGTCACTAGTTTAAAGTCTCATTTCTAATGTCATAATATACTATATTATACTATATCATCGGACAACGATTACGGCCGAACGATACGCACTACCAACATTCTGCAGTTGGTGTTTTAATCGGATAGGTCCGGAGATCATGTGTGCCGATTTTTGTGAGATTTGGACAAAATCTGTAGGAGGAGGAATGTGCGTGAGTAAGGCTATGGACCAGAGCTACATCCCTACCTGCTTTCTCTGCACCATTTACGGCCATTTCCAAATGTTAAAATGTAAAAGACCAATATTATTATGAAGAAAACAAGATGTTAAGACCGCTAAACCAAATAGAATAAAGTTTATGCGTTGTTATGGCTTCTGAATGTAGGTCTTTTAACATGTAAAGTCTATGGAGTGCAGGCGTCACGTCAACAGGAGTGAGGACTTCAAAATAAAATAACACATTATGCTCCCAAAACAATCTATTGCACAAAACATTACGAAATAATAGTGTCAATAAATAATATAGCATGTGAGGGATCTTTGGTGGAATGCATTCATTCACTTGTATATCTTATATACCTGCTACATCATTTTGACTAAAACCTGTCAGCTCAATAAAATGTGTCCTTATTTGTCATTGAACTTTTATTTAAAATCGTTGGTGTTGGTGTTCTTAAAACTGGACAGTTGTGTGTTGTGTAACTTTAGACTAGAGATCATGACATGATAGCAGGGAAACTGCATATGTGTGTGTGTGTGTGTGTGTGTGTGTGTGTGTGTGTGTGTGTGTGTGTGTGTGTGTGTGTGTGTGTGTGTGTGTGTGTGTGGTGTGGGTGTGTGTGTGCATACAGTGTGAGCTGTCAAAATAACAGTGCTGTCATCGTTTAGGGTAGTGAAGATAGTATATAGGAACTCAGTGTGTTGTGAAGAGATCAAAAACCTGCAGGAAGAATTGAAGTCATAAAAGTGCAGATGACTGTAGCGAGGCATTCTGAAAACATTGAGGTCCAAGATGGAGACCAAGACGATACAGATTACGAGAATGACACCACCGTCACTGCAAGAAGAACTAATGTAGAAATGTCTGAAGGAGGACATTATGAGAGTCTTGATCTGCACAAGATAGGCGATGCCGTCTATGGAGATCTACGGAACAAGAAGAAGCTGTCTGGTAAGAGATATTACTAAGACTAAAAATCACCAATAAACCTTTTAAACCATAGGTTCAAAGATTTTAACTGATCTACCTCCCTCCTTCTCCCACATGTTTGTGTGTGTGCATGTGTGTGCATGTGTGTGTTGTGTGTGTGTGTGTGTGTGTGTGTGTGTGTGTTGTGTGTGTGTGTGCAAGAGAGAGAGAGAGAGAGAGAGAGAGAGAGACTGTAGCAAAGCCCCGAATGCCAAGATAAAATAGCATTCACGCTCGCATTACATCTTATGTCTATTTGTGAGTTCTCTGACTGAATTAACTAAGTACATAATTTACAAAAAAATCATGATAAGTGCCATTTTCATTAAACCAATCAAGGACTCTGAGAGTAATAATCAAGATAGTTACCATTTATTAACTTGTCAATAGTAGTAGCCTCTCATCCTTGAAAGATGTGTACATATATTTATGCTTTTCCAGTCTTGACAAAGAATGTGAGAGAGTTGAGGCCAAGGACAGTTATAGAAGTGATTCACTTTATGTGTAAAAGTATTTTAGAGGTCATTTCAAAGTACTTTGGTCCGGTTGGGTTTAGCTAACGGCATTTACTCTTTTCTTGTTTTTGTCTTAACAGGGAGAAGGCCTTTCAGAGTTGTTGTGGGTGTTGCTGTGTGTCTGGGTCTTATGCTGATGAGTGTGACCATAGCCCAGGCTGTGCACTGTGAGTATTACATGTCACTAAAATACCACATCACTTTGTTGCCTAGCTGTGACATCTATAAAAGCCACTACAGACTACAGTATTTAACTCTGAAGACAAATTCAGATTTTTTTCCCCTATTTGTGACGATGGGCATCCAGATTTCCACAGTATTAACGAAAAACTTCAGGTGACTTTTTTTAAAAATTAGCATCACTGATGCATCTGCAAAGTATGCTGAATAAAGTGGTGTTAGGGGCACCGTGGCACAGTTGGTAGTGCTGTTGCCTCTCACAGATAGAAGGTCTTCGGTTCGATTCCCGCTGGGGACGCTGTGGGTGCTGGGTGCGTGTTCCCTCCTCAGTGCCCATACCCGAGGCGGGGTTGGCGAAAGGGCATTTCTGTGTGGAGTTTGCATGTTCTCCCCGTGTCCCCTAGGGTAGGTACCCTCACAAAAAACATGCAGTAATCCTGGTCTTTAAACTACCTCCCCCTGGCCAGCCAGGGTGCCTGACGGAGGGGTAAGGAACGTGTTCCTTCCACACGCTACGTCCGGCTGGGGAAACTCTCCCCTGTCAGGTGAAAAGACAGGGGAGAGTGAATGCATAGAAGGAAGCATGGGGTCAGTCCACATGAACAGTAGTAACAACAGTGTTGTCATCCATTTCTGTCCTTGCAGATGGTTTAGCCAGTAACAGAATGAAGTCCAACGATACCCTGAGCCTGGAGAATAGCCAGCTAAATATCCTGAACAACAACCTGAACCAGGAGAAGGACCTACTTCAACGTGAAGTAAACCAGCTGAAGACTCAGCTAGCAGGTGAGAGAAGATACAAAATACATTAAAATGGTATAAATAAAATAATAGTAGTGGAGTCAAAACTAACTACAATATTTGCCTCTGAGAAGTAGTGAAGTGTAGAAGTATAAAGTAGGCCTATCGCAAACTTGAAATACTTATCCGAAGTAAACAAATACCAGGAATGTTTTGGCCTCCACTCCACTACATCTCTGACTATTATTATTATGTGTTATGTGTGTTATAATACATTTTCAGTACATTGAAAATGTACTGAAGTAAATCTCCTGTTTGATGTTTGTAGACAGGCCGTGTCCCTGTGGATGGAAGAAGTTTGCAGAGAGCTGTTACTACAGAACAATTAATGAATGGAAAACATGGCAGGAAGGTAGAGACGTATGTCGGAGTCTAGGAGCTGATCTGGTGGTCATTAACAGTAGAGACGAGCAGGTTAGTGTGTGTGTGTGTGTGTGTGTGTGTGTGTGTGTGTGTGTGTGTGTGTGTGTGTGTGTGTGTGTGTGTGTGTGTGTGTGTGTGTGTGTGTGTGTGTGTGTGTGTGTGTATGTGTATGTGTGTGTGTGTGTGTGTGTGTGTGTGTGTGTGTGTGTGTGTGTGTGTGTGTGTGTGTGTGTGTGTGTGTGTGTGTGCGTGCGTGCGTGTGTCGATCATTATAGTGAAGTTTATTGAATAGAATTAATGATGATTCAATCATGTACAAATAATCAGGTATTCATCAGAGGGTTGAACCCTGGGGGGCATTATGGATCATGGATTGGTCTGACCAGGACTCAGGGCAGCTGGACGTGGGTGGATGGAACACCACTGACAACAGAGTGAGACATTTGACATGTTTTCATTGTAATCAAAGTCTATCATAGTCAGTTATTTGAGTGACTGAGTGGATGTGGTTAAATAAATACATGTTTATTGTGCAGGTATTGGTACAGTGGATATCCTCGTAATGATGGAGACAGGAACTGTGCAGCCTACTCCCACTGGACTGACCCTGGAACATGGATTAATGATGGATGTTCAGCTATAGTGGCCTCAATCTGTGAGACTAAGTGATGTTTGTTTTCACTTTTCAACTGCAGTTCAGTGTTCTGCTGCTACAGCAGTAATTAGTGAAAATGATAAAAACTCAAAAAAGATATATCTTGAAGTACTACATGTTGTACCTATAACCACTTTAACACAAACCACCAACTATGATGCTTTAGCATGTTATTAATTTGGCTTTCACACCTTGACCCTATTCTGGGGACGAACATTCTGCGAAAATAGCAGATCTAGCCCACAGCCTGTCACAACACGATGCATTGTGAGCTTGTAGATCAGCTATTTTCACAGTGAAGATAGTGCAGAAGTTCTCAAAGTGTGGTGCGGCGGCCCCTAGGAGTCATTGGTGCGGTTCCAGTGGGTCGCCAGATAAAAAAGAATATTGTAGTTTTGTACATTTTAGAAAAATGTACACATTTATAATTTAGACTTTAAAAAAAACGTCTCTGGGGTCTCTGACATAAAGACCTTTAGATGGGGGTCTGCGGCCAAATACATATCAATTACATACATTTTCCTGTCCTTGACATGAAAATGTATTACTGTACACCCACTGTTCATTAGCCTGACCCTGTATTTCAGTGGCTGAAACTAAAAAGGCCCCACATACATACAGAGGCACATTTGATGAACAGTCAAAGTGTTCAGCAGGGCTCAGAGCATTAACGCTCCACAAGGGCTCATTCAAGTCAATCAGAAGGACCTCATGGGATTCTTTTGCCCAAGCTCCCGATAGTCACAAGAATGTCGACCTCTGATCATGAAAGGCTAAAGCCCAGATAGTCCACTTCGCAATTGAACTAGTCACAACCAAAATTGTGCCTACCTGCTACGGGTCAATTCAGAGTCAGACCACTGCAAATTGTTACAACTGGTTGCAAGTTGCAACTGTGTCAGACATGTGACGAACTGGGTTTTAGACCTCTGTGCCTTCCTTCTGTTTAGCCTTGCAGTGGCCAGACGCCAATCTGCCGGTGGCAATTTTTTCTTTTGCCTTCCGCGGACTGGTCTGGCCAAAAAGCCAGGCATCCCCTTCATTAAATGAAAAGAGTATATGTTTGGGGTGGGTCATATAATTTTATTTGCTAAAAGAAAAGATCCAACTAACCCAATAAGTTCTGATGGTGAAGCTAAATTATGTCATTCTATTTAGCTATATATGCCATTTGTTTTTGCTTGTTCGCTCATATCATGTCTTTTTGATCTTCTTATATTCGTATTGTTAGTTTTTAACCACATGAACCTTGCATTATTATTAATTATTATTATTCTAGTAATAGGTGAACATTCTGAGAAAATAGTCTTCAAAAATAGCAAATCTACAAGTTCACAACGCGTCACAAGGTAATGATCTTCTAGAGCTGCTATTTTTGATGAAGCTGATTTTGGTCTAGCCGCTGTAGAGAAAGTAGTAGTGCAATATTATGTAGCTGTATTTTAACCCTGTTTTTTTATGAAAGCTTTTAATAAAACTTTACTTGACAAGAGCATTATTCAACTCTTTATTTAACAATTCTACTGATTAAACTAGAGTTGGTGAAAGTGGTGACACAAATAAATGAGACAAAATTGGAACTGCAAAAGCTGTTACGCTCTCCTGATTGGTTGAAAAATGGCAACTCACCCGAACATGTATTTCCTGTTTATTTAAGAGGTGGAGGGACGGGGAGACTTTTACTGAAGAGAAACTCTATACTGTATAATGAAAAACTGTATAGTGAGTGACTAAGTGATGATTAGCCTACTATCAGAGATATAGATAAATCCCTGGTGATTTTTGGCTTATTAACCTGTTAAAAAGCCTAACAGATTCTAGCATGTTCACACTTCACACACTAATTAAGTGTGACGTGCATGTGTTAGCCATGTTTTAAAACCAGATTTCACACCCCCATATGTCTCAGAAACACTGAGGAAGCTCGCTTCCTTCGACTTATTATTTAAAGTGGTATAATTATAAATGTATTTGTGAGTGACTTAATTTGATATTTTTGGGTCCTTTTTGTTTGCATGCACCGATCATGCTCTGAAGACTTTTGAGTTGAGAACACAAGTTTTTTAATGAGTGCAGGGCACAGAGCAACTGTGGTTCACAAAGATATTGAATATTGAATATATAATAGAAATTGAATATATAACATATATAATTGAATATATAATAGAAATTGTAATATTTAGGCGGGTTGATTTAGGCGGGTTGAAAATTCATTAGCCCCTGCTCTAAATAGCCAGCAGCCCCAATTTTCTAAATTAACTGAAACAGTGCTCATAAAATTAAGCATGGCCGTGTCTATTATGTATAGATTATGTCTGGTATTAAAAGGCTGAACTGGGAGGACATGCGTGTCCAGTATATGATTTTTCAGTTCATTAGAAGAAAAATGTAATTATTGAGGACAGTATACACGTAGTCACGTGACGACGGTGACTTGCATGAGATATATGTTCTCGCCACATCCTAAAACCTTCTCGCTGCAGCATTTTTTAAGCCAGAGGGGAACTCAGATGAGATAAGAATGAACTTCACGTTTCTGACACCCAGGCCCACAGCACGTCTCTGTAACAATGACAACCTGCTGCTATGTGTCAGGAGGAGGAAACACAACAAACTGGCCTTATTTAGACATGAAAAGGTCAGTTTCTCCTGTGAAGGTGCTAGCACTGCTTGGCTCCTCCTCCTCTGATGGGGGAGTCACCCAACTCTGCCAGTTCACGTAGCCCCAGTGATACCTCCTCATCCGCCGCTGTAACTTTTTACACAGTACTCCCACGTCACAGACCCATGGTTTATAGTAATCATGTAATAATGATAATTGTCTCCACCAGGCCGAAGGCATGGGGGGAGAGTATGTTTTGCACTCCGTCCGTCCGTCCGTGTGTGTGTCCATGAGCAGCTAATCTCCGGCACTGTTAACCCGGTCGATGCCAAATTTTTAATCAGACAGAGAATGAACGACACAAAACTTGTCGCAGAGGTAAATACGTCAACACCTTGGAGGTGTGTTTCTTCACTCTTAAAGGTAACACATTATGCATTGCATTAAAGGAAAATGCTGCCTATGGTAAGAGGAACAACCATATTAAACATGGGCAAGAACGCAGTTAATTATACATGTCATTATGAACTGTCCTGTGTGTGCATATCCACCACAATATAAACAATCAATACAAGAGAATAATATACAGTCACTCTCATCCAGGGTGCCCAAAAGGTAGATTGCGATCTACCAGTAGATCACAAAGGCTGTACAGGTAGATCACATGTCCCTAAAGAATATTTTTGGAATATGCCACTTGAGTTAGGTGACTTGATTGATTGACAAAATGGGCCTGTAAGCTCAAACTCACAATGCAATATTTTGTTTTCAACGGTGTTGCTGTGCACAAATGTCTGTAGCATTACAAATTAAAAACAAAAAAACTATTAGATTTCTCCCCCTCTATTTCCCATTCCAAGTGCATTTGTCCTATATGTAATGCCTGCGCCGCTATTCTAAAGCCCCCTCAGGCACATATTTAAACTATTTTCACTTTTTCAGCAATGGTGGGTGGGTATAGATCTTGTTGAGCTTAGTTGTTGTAAGATGTCATAAGATGTTGTAAGATGTCGACACATATTTACACCATGCCAGACAGTGGCGTGCACAGACATTTAGAGGGGCGGGTGCTCAAGTGAAAAAAGGGCACCTTGTGCAGCGCATGGAACCGGCACGGTTGCCTTAATAGTGTGAGATTTATAGATTTTGTGGCATAAATAATATATTAGAAGCTTTTTTTAATCAAGAATTGATCAATGTCACCATGGTCCACATACTGTACACTGTACAAAAAAAAATAGATTTAGACTTTTTAGTTTTAGTTTTTTTTTCAAAAGGGCACATTGCTGTCCAGAGGGCAAGGGCAGGTGGTGATCTAGCACCCCCTAGTGTCTAGTGTATCTGTGCACGCCACTGATGCCAGACTTGAGAGAGAGTGATGGAGAGAGAGGACAGTTGGAGGACAGTGGTGGACGTATGAGAACACACACACACACACACACACACACACACACACACACACACACACACACACACACACACACACACACACACACACACACACACACACACACACACACACACACACACACACACACACACACAATCCTCTAATCACAAGGTTTGACTACTTGAACAGATCAAAGTTCGCTCAACATTTTAGGGATAAGACAGATCTGCTCTAAAACCAGACTTCACACAGCTCTACTGCAGCCTGTTCCCTTCTGCTGATTATGTCTGGCATTAAAATGGAGGACAGGACATGAGCATGTGCACTTGACCAGTAGGCCTATGACTTTTCAAGAGCTGCATCTACAACAAGCCAGTGTGGTTTATGTGTGTGAGTGTGTTTTCTAACAGAAAGTACAAATAATACAGAGAGAGAGGGGGGGGACTGGGGAATTAGGCTACAAGGTTTTAGTTGATCAGATCAAAGTTCACCTCGTAGTATAGTGGTAGTGGAGTGGCAGAACTTCTGGAAGTAGTAGGACCCTTATGTAAACAAGTCTTATAGTGCTTTTTCTGGTTTTATCCCACAGTTTTTGTATGAAACTGTACCTTCCTTGAACTGTGCCCCCAAAGTCCCCATTCTGCAATCTGTTAATACAAATGTTCAATCAATCAATCATTCAGTCAGTCAGTCAATCAGGTTGGTGTTGGTGGACTTCGCGTATGTGCGTGCGTGTGTCTTATTTCAAAAGCGACCGAACGTATACGACAACTGTTTTATTTTGAAGGAAAACTAACTCAACGTCTGGCCAGCTTGTTGCTCATGAGTGAACACTTGACACATCGGAAGCAGATCCCATCCCAAGCCCAATACAAGCCAAATTATTATTAGCCAAGTCAAACTTCATCATTCGTTCATTGCAATTTAGGAAATATCTTTAAATAGGCATCATCAGATTCATCACACATTCACACAAACATACACAGTGCTTGTAAATATATTAATGCCTTTTATGAAAAATTAGAAAAATATATATGGAAATCTCGCCACAGTACTGTTTGTGTGTGGGTGTTTGATTGCTAATGTCTGGATAGTCACGACACGCCTCTACATTAGCACAATGAGGGACGAAATCGATCAAATAAATAGAGAAATAAAAATAAACAGGAAAATTAATAATTAGTGAACGTAATACACGGGGAAATTAATTAAAATGAAATAAATGTAATCCGAAAACAAATGGCCTGCAATTAAAGCATAATGAATAAACGAATACAAAATAATAATAAAAAAGTATTTTCCAAATTATAACTTGTATTTCTTTAATTAATTTGGCATTTTTTTTTAAATTGTTATTATGTAGTCTTGTGGCAATTTAGTTACCACGTGGTTAGTTTTTTGTCAAGTCAGACCTACTGTGTCCAATAAGAAGACCCTGTAGTGGTACAGACAGTAGTGTTAGATTAAAGATTACACTTCCAGACCATTTTTACTAGTCGTGCGTCCGTCTGTTTCCCACTCCGTTTAGTTCACTGTCTGCACCGCCGACTACAGGCACTTCAAACTACAAGCATAACCGTGGCAGTCAGCTCGTTGATCGACGTGTTTAGTAGCAGTTATTCAGCTGGCTAGTTAGTTCGACCCGACCACAGACAGACAGACACAGACAGAGCTAGCTGGCTATAGTTAGCAGCAGCAGCAGCAGCAGCGATGGAGTGGCTCGGGAATCATGGAGGCTCGGTGGTGTTCCCCGATGGAGAGCCTCCCGATCGCGGCGCCAGTGACCCTGCTGCATCGGCTAGCTCTCCCCACCAGCAGGTATATATAAGCGACCAGCATGGGGCACACATAGGCTATTATGTTTTGTTTAACCACGGCAAATGTGTCAGGCTGTTGTGGTTGCGATCAGTGAGGGAGGGCATGTCAAGTTGGGTAGTTGGAACTGTACAGTGTGTTAGCTTCGCTAGTACAACATGGTAGCCATGGTGGTGCCTGCATGATTTCAATTAGCAAGCTAATTTTAATTTGTCGTAATAATCAGCAGTTCCTTGACGTCGTTGCCATATTTATTACCCCGCCGCAGCCACTTTTCTCGATAACGTTTTAGTCCCCCGATCGATCCGACGACCCATCTCAGCGAATTCGTGTCGTGAGCCATAAGTGTGTGTGTGTGTGTGCAGGGTGCTCTGATTGATTGAAGTATTAACATTTATGCAGAATTACAGTACATTTCAAGCACAACTCAATACAAAACTGTTAACTGTGGACGACACCATAAAGCATTACACTTGTTTACAAGAGGGTCCACCATGTTCAATTCATCATAATGAAGTATCACTATTTCATTGTCAGGCTACTTTTTCATGCAGCGAATATCACTATGTATTTATGTAATCTTAAGGCCAAATTCGCCACTCAATTTAATACAGGGCTGACTATCATTATCACAATGATGAGAACTATAATTCCACCCATGGAACTAAAAGCTAATCTATTGTGTATGACGTTACGCCATGGTAACTACATATTCCATTCCCCAAGGTCCTTGGTATTGTCAGCCACTTGACAGCTGTGTGTTGGTTGGAAACGGCATTAGTGTCTTTGGATACTAGCTGGTGGTGGTGAATTCAATACATGTTTTTATTTTTAGCATAACATCCAAGCCTGTGCCAAAAAAGGGTTGGTGGTGGTGGGTCTTGGGAAGCTACAGGGCTGTTCTGGAAGATGACTCGGGAATGATTTGACGGTTAATTTGTACTATCTAGAATAAATGTATCTGCATTTGTCATAGCGCCTTCATCAAAAGCGCTTATAAATAATGTATGTCACACTCACACACCCATTCGCCCACCGGTCCGAAGGGGGAGGCAACTAAGCAAGGTACCACCCTTGGTGTTGGGTTTGTTCTACCCTCTCTTACCTCATCCCCCTTTGTCTCCTCCTTTCTTCCCTGCCACCGCAGATGACGTCTGCCCTCGGCGACAGCGTCATGGCCTCCCTATGCCAGAGCAGATCGTCCATCGTGTCTAACTGGAGGCTGGCCGAGGCCCAGGACCAGCTGTGCTCGCTGGGGGTCCACAGCTCGGAGTCCCTGGAGCAGGAGCGGGCGCGGACCATGATCTGCCCCACCGAGCTCTCGTACACGGAGGAAGAGTGGCGCCGCAAAGAGAGCATGCTGGGAGGTCCCAGCCCCAGCCACAGCCCTGTGCTCGGAGCTGTAGGAAGTTGGGATGTCTTTGATAAGGTAATAAATAATGGGCTTTCATTTGCGGCGTCTGATGATAAAGCTGCAGATAAAGCTGTAGAAAGTGCTTGTTTCTTGAAATTTCGTGGGATTCGTCAAAGAGCATAAAATACCAAGAACCGAGTTGCTATGGCAACCTTTTTCTTGATGTCTCCATTAGTTTAATAGAGTAAAAGCTAAAATGGGCGTTGGCCCGGGCGGTTACCTCAACCGTCTGGTCAGTGGGCTCCTAGGCTGCCAAGCCAGCCGGACGGCGTGCCGCGGGTTCGACTCCCGAGCCCGACGGCCTTTGTCACTCCCCTTTCCTGTCTAATTACTGTAAGTAAAGTAAGTATCCTTGCCGAGCCATGAGGCCCATAGGGCAGGAGCCTATCTCCTGTTTCTGTAGCGTGAGGCAGCTTGATGTACAAGCACACCCCCTGGACATGACGCTAGGATGTCGCAGGGACTTACCCCCAATCCAACCGTTGATGCTGAGTGTCAAGCAGGGAGGCAATGGGTCCCATTTTTCTTTGGTCTTTGGTATGACCCGGCTGGGGATCGAACCCCGACCTCCCAGTCTCAGGGCGTCCACTCTAACCACAAGGCCACTGAGCTGGTAGTCTAATTACTGTACCCTATCAATAAAGGCAAAACGCCCCCAAAAAAATAAGGAAAAGTAGATTTTTCCCTCTGTAATTTCCTCATATTTCTAGTTTATTTAAATAATGTCATGCACATTTGCCCAGTGCATGTTAGCCTAATGCAGGCCTTGGTTGACTAGATTTAGAAGAAGGTTTTGCTTCTGAAATGATCCATTATTTATACGGAGAAATCCTATCATTTTAAAATGCATCTCAATGGGTGAGAAGGACAGCTTGACCTTGTCTCTTCGCTGCTAACGTTTTGGCTGTATATATTTGTAATTACATCAGTTAAGAGTCTTGTTATAAGTACTGGATGATTATTATTATTATTATAGGATCATTAGCCTGATATATCATCTGCCTTACTGTCGGTCTATAGACTATACCAACTCTAACCTTCACCATCAGTGATTGTTTGCTGTCCCTCTTTTCCAGAGCATCATTAATGCCCAAAATAAACCTGAAGAAATAGTTCAGGACAGAAGCAAGACATTTCCACAGAAGTATGATCAAGAACTCAGGCATTTTGGTGAGTGGTCAATGCCTTTGCCATTGAAGATTACAGCACTTACAGTACTGGGATTTCAGTGGCTTTTCATTATGAATCAAATTCTAATTACTTTATTTGTAACGAATTTTTTAATTATATTTGGAGTTTACATTTTTTCTGTACTTCTATCAACCTGAAGCATAACTAGTCTAGTCTTGTGTAGTCAGACCTTCAGAGATCTCTACTTACTTCTAAGTCTGGTGACGTTTTTTCTTTTTATCTGGGGCTACATGAAGATGGTAACAATACTGAGATTTTAAACAAAACCTGCATTGCAGAACCAATGTGAAGCACCGAGGATGGTCCTTCCTAATCCAAGCTCAATTCTCTTTTAGTAGCAACGTGTATTTGGCAAAGACGGTTCATTCATCACCAAAAAAACCAAAACGTGGTTCATTCATGACAAAAACAAACAAACATGTGAATGCAGCTCAACGTCAATGTATACGTTCCGACAGAAACTGCTTCACAGGAACACTGATATGTTAACCTTGTATTTGGGCCTTAAGATGGCAAATAATGTGTTATCTGAGCAGAAGTTTACAACGGATTCTAATTCTGAGCACAGCCAGTTATTACGCCTTTATATCACCTTTTATGTCAACGACATAGTTGAGAGTTGTCTGTTCATTATGTATGTTTATACCAGTGGTTACCCAAAGTAACTCGCTACTCGACTTTGTCGAATTCCATGACTGTGATATGAGTACATAGTACTCTATTTTGCTGAATAAGAATTACGTTTTTTTCCCCAATGGAAATATCCTACAAATCAGGGTCATATTATAATCATCGGGGACTAGACTATTTGACAATCAATGTTCTTTTTCCACAAATGAGTCTTGAAAAATGGGGTTAGTCTTAAAATCAGAGTCGTCTTATATTCGTCACAATACGGTAGTATGTTATAGAGCGTCGTAGTCGCAGAAAGAAGAAAATAAAGGCCAGATAAAACACTATGTTTTGTTTTTCTTCTTATAAATTATTTGACCGGCCCAAAATTGTGTTTATTGTCATGACTTGTCACGATCCGAGTTGGCTTTGTCCGCGGCGTCAAACGTCTTTTAAATAAATTACTTTTTGAAAAGCCTATGGGGGGAAATGAACAGGGAATCATTTCCTGGGCCACTCGTCGTTCTGTGTATATAATACACTATCCTAGAGCTTTTTTCAGACTAGCATCAAAGATTTGATTGTTTATGATTGTGATTGTTTTGTTTTTTAGGCACCAGCCCCAGCGCCTACAGTACAGTCCTCAGACATCTTTTTAAAACGGCTGATTTGAAATCACTTGCTTTATGCATTCTGCAGGCATGTTGAGGAGATGGGATGACAGTCAACGGTTTCTGTCGGACCAGCCGGAGCTCATTTGTGAGGAAACGGCAAACTACTTGATCTTATGGTGCTTCAGACTACAGCAAGAAGAGGTAATTACCTCTTCTTCCTTAAGGAACACACTGTTCTCGTCATGCCCTGCATAACGATCTGTCTCAATTTATCTTTTCTCTCTCTCCCTAGTCTCCATGTGGTTGATGGTTAAAGCATTTCTATTGTGCAAACTTGTTAAAAAAAAAATTGAGCTGACCACCATACTCTACAGACAAAGACAAAATAAATGCAAATGCAATATTAATTCGATAATGCAATTTTTAAACTCTGCTCAACCCTATTGTTCCCATTTTCCTGGTACCGGTACTTGTAATAATTTGCTTTGCTGGTTTATGCATTATGTATTTCACACACCGAATTCGCTTTTTTAACTTGCATAGTAATTGTCCGCCAGTGTTTTAATTTGACACTACTTTGAAATTGATTGCAATGTCTCCGAATATTCAAAGCTCAGGACCGGTCCTGTGAGCACTTAATCTTAATCTAGCACCCTCCCGTATTTTGGGTAAATTTAGATCTAACTGATATAAGCCTGATGTAGGGCAGTGGTTCTCGGTTGTTTGAGTTTCTTTTGTCCTTGATCCCCAACTATGTGATTGAGATAGTTGGGGAAACGAATGAACTCTTACGGGTCTGTAATTCTGAGAGTGTACACATGGAGTCCATTATGCGTGTCTGTGGTCTAGTCTAACCCATTTTGGGGCGGGAACCCCTTTTGGTGTTAGCACTACGTTATGCTTTAGCTATTGAAAAATAGCAGATCCACAAGCTCATAGCGCGCCACCGAGTGGCGCGCTACGAGCTTGTAGGTCTGCTATTTTTGGAAAAATCGAAGAACGACTGACGTAGAAGACATTTTTTAAATCTGATCTCAGGTCAGAATGGAAAACGGTCAGGATGTAGAAGACATTTTTAGAATCTGATCTCGGGTCAGAATGGGCTAATGCATACCAGGAGGTCCACGTAATTGAGAGGTTACTTTGAGATTCACTGTTCTAGTGCATATCTGGGCAACTGGCGGCCCAAATATCAGAATACTGATATATTATCGATTTGCAAACATGACCCGCTTTAATTACTTCAGTCTAAATTAGTAGCTTACTGAGTGGTATTAAAATGTTATCTTTCGTTATGTTGGATTTATTTAGTTTATAAAGTTAACATAACTATAATTAAGGGCATAAATATGTTACTTTTCAGGATTCCAATTGGAAAAATAGCAAAATAATTATTCAGGATTTCAATTAAAATAATAGCATCTACAAGCGTTTTTGAGCTTGTATATCGGCTATTTCTGTTACGACAGTAATATGCAATGTGGCCCCTCTGGAGTGAGTGTGGAACTATAGTGGCCCTCTGGAGTGAGTGTGGAACTATAGTGGCCCTCTGGAGTGAGTGTGGAACTATAGTGGCCCCTCTGGAGTGAGTGTGGAAATATAGTGGCCCTCTGGTGTGAGTGTGGAACTATAGTGGCCGTCCTGGAGTGAGTGTGGAACTATAGTGGCCCTCTGGAGTGATTGTGGAACTATAGTGGCCCTCTGGAGTGAGTGTGGAACTATAGTGGCCCTCTGGAGTGATTGTGGAACTATAGTGGCCTTCTGGAGTGAGTGTGGAAATATAGTGGCCCTCTGGAGTGAGTGTGGAAATATAGTGGCCCTCTGGAGTGAGTCTGGAACTATAGTGTCCCTCTGGAGTGAGTGTGGAAATATAGTGGCCCTCTGGAGTGAGTGTGGAACTATAGTGTCCCTCTGGAGTGAGTGTGGAACTATACTGGCCCTCTGGAGTGAGTGTGGAAATATAGTGGCCCTCTGGAGTGAGTGTGGAACTATAGTGGCCCTCTGGAGTGATTGTGGAACTATAGTGGCCCTCTGGAGTGATTGTGGAACTATAGTGGCGCTCTGGAGTGGGTGTGGAACTATAGTGGCGCTCTGGAGTGAGTGTGGAACTATAGTGGCCCCTCTGGAGTGAGTGTGGAAATATAGTGGCCCTCTGGAGTGAGTGTGGAAATATAGTGGCCCTCTGGAGTGAGTGTGGAAATATAGTGGCCCTCTGGAGTGAGTGTGGAAATATAGTGCGGCTCTCCTTCGTCAAAGTTGCCCACCCCCATTTTAACCCATTCTGGGCGGCAACCCATTTTGGTGTTAGCATCATGTCGTGCTTTAGCTATTGAAAAATAGCAGATCTACAAGCTCGTAGCTTGTAGGTCTGCTATTTTTGAAAAATCGAAGAGCGACTGACATAGAAGAATTTTTTTTAGAATCTGATCTCAGGTCAGGGTTAGAGCACGTCGTCAACGCCAGTCGTCTGCGTTTGCGTCTCCTACAGAAGGAGGCCCTAATGGAGCAGGTGGCTCATCAAGCGGTCGTCATGCAGTTCATCCTGGAGATGGCCACCAACTCCCAGCAGGACCCTAGATGTTGCTTCAGACAGTTCTTCCACAAAGCCAAAGTAGGTGTTATTACTGTACGAGTGTACGTTGTGGGAATAGACATTCCAAAGATATGGAATTTTGTAAAAAAAAAAAAAGAAAAGAAAAAGAAAGAGTGTTTTTAATTGGTCTCTCCAGACAACTATTCCACAATCTCTGAATGCTATATAGAGTCTCACTCTGGAACTACACCTCCCGAAATCCGAGTAAGGAAGCTGCTATTTCCGTTCACGAAAATATATTTTAAAATATCTTGACTTTTTCTTTTTTATATAAATTTGCGCGACTGTAAAGACGAAACGGAAGTGGCGAGGAGGCTCCACTTCCGCTTTATATTTGACTCATGATAGCTTTTCCATTGCTCCAGACTGTCAGGGGCTCCCTGTAACAACATATTTTCTGATTGGGGTCGGCGGCCAATTACATTTTTGGGGATTTTGGGGCTCCTTGACATTAAATAGTTTGAGAACCACTGACAACATTTTTTCTGAAAACTCAAAACTGTCATGATTTAGACATTTGTAGAATCGAACCTAGGTCTAACCGAGAGCCGCTGCATTGTAGGCCTTTCTGCAATGGTGTGGGAACCAACTCTCCGCAAGTACGTCATCACCCGCTCTCTGGGAACACTTTCACCTGTCCCACTCAGGCGGTCGGTCGTTTCCATATCTGCAAAAACATTATAGAAGCGATATGTGTTGGAAAAAGGTTTGAGAATGTTCGACAAAAAGAAAATCAACCAGGTGCTCGATTAAAATAATGTAAAGTAGGGGCTGGTGCTTCAAGGATCAGTGGGACTGGAATACTAAAAAGGTGGCGATCCGAGCACTAAAAAGGTAAAAAAATGAGAGGGTAGGATAAAAATAATAATTTACTTTATTTAGAAAAGTTAAAATAAGCCAACATGTTTCGACTCAGAGTCTTCAAAATACATTTATTTTTATCCACCCTCTCATTTCTTTTAACCTTTTTTGAGTGCTGCCTTTTCTTTAATTTTGTTAATTTTTCACCTTTTGTATATAAAACAGGCAGGACAAGAGGGCTATTTAGACGTCTTCCATTCGGAGCTCGAGGCCTTCAAACGCAGAGTCAAAGACTACACGGTCAAATCTAAAGGGGGCGCTGCAGCACCCAAAGACCCAGCAGCGCATCAAAGTGCAAACGCTCCCTGCAGCAGGCTTGATCCCAAAGAAGTGCTGGAAACGTTACCCCCGGTAAGTATTATTTCTTTGGCAAACTCACTTCAACAGTGTTATTTTTGACTCCAAGGAACAGCAATGTCTGTGTACCTATGTACACCTATGTGACGTTAGTTGCACCACTCAGTTCACACAGGTGTGATTTTTGGCAGCACATTTTGATTTGAGTTTTAGTCATGGTCTCTTGAATGGTTTACATTTAAGTTTTGAGTCACATTCTATAGTCGCCTGGAATGTTTTAGTGTTGGTCTAGTTCTAGTCGACTAAATGTCATAAGATTTTAGTAGACTAAGGTCACATTCTCACCTAATACTTCGGTAGACTCAGATCCGTATGGGCGGGGAATTGGGATTATTGCATTTTTAATTGGCTGGGGTTTGCCTTCACACTGTCATTCGCAGCAATTGGAAACGCAGCAGAGGGGACCTTTATCAATGTGTTCCATTCATAAACTATAGCCTACACAGTGAAATCTATGGGGATAAAATTACACTCATATAACGTGCATGTGTCGTGCCGTCTGGGACCCCCCCCCCCCCCCTCCTCTCTCTCTCTCTCTCTACGCACGCAGCCGCCACACACTGTTCTTTTGGGCATGGAGGCACAGCGCTGCATGAGCGCACTGATATAACTCCCCAGTCCCACACAGTGACAGCACTCCATGTTTACGGCACGCACAGACAGACAGACAGAATATTATGTAGGCTATAATACACTGCAGTGTTTTTATGTGTTTTCTTAAGCAATTGATTAATGTACACGTCCTCATTTCGATCAGGGCTTCAGTCTCCTTATTCGACAACGTCTATCCACAGTAACGGGACATCTTTGCGCTGCGTAAAATATGCCTTAACCGTCTCCAACTGTGTTCAGCTCCTCACCCGCCACATTATGTTTGCTTCATTTCCTTTATTTACTGCGGATTGCATTCACACCTGCACCGAATCGTAGTCAAGTGCGATTCGAAGCGAAGCGAAACCCACGTTTTTGGGCGGAGTAAAATGCGGTTATTTGCTGCGCATTAGGATTCGAATGAGCCTTCACACCTGCCAAACGAAGCGCACTTTCTGACAATGCGCAGCAGGATTCGTTTTAATCGCAGCAAAGCTCTCTGGTATGAATGCGACCTAAATCTACGGTTGATTTAGTCGACTAAAATGTGTTTTGGCGGGCCATGATGCCGTCGTAATGGCTGATTTGACGCATTCTGAAAATAGCCGATCTACAAGCTCACAACACGTCGCAGCACATCGGCTATTTTCAGCATGCAAACCAAATGTAAAATGACTTATAACTGGATCTCTTGTCCACTAGTCCATTCCTATAACATTTTAGTCTAGTTTTTATTTGTTGACAATTGTCAATATATTTAGTCTCAGTTGTAGTCATCATAGCATAGTTTTTAGTTTTAGCATTTAGTTTTCGACTTTTCGTCAGTGAAAAAAGGTAGTCGACGAACATTTTTTGTCTTTTCTTTAGTCTATGAAATCAACACTGCTCACTTGGGAGAGGCATTGTTTCTGATCGTAAAAAAAAAACACAACACACGCAAGCGTGCACTCACAAGACCCCTTCTTTTTTTTCTCCTTATTTTTATCCCACGATTTTGCAACCCAGTTATTCTTTTCACCCAGTGCCAATTATCTTATGTAATCCTGGGTGCTACACTTCCTCTGCCAACCTGGGGGGGGCAGCGGACTGACCTCATGCCTCCTTCTATGCATGAGGAGTCCAAACGCAAAGGATACGGAGACACCTCCCTGACAATAACGCCGAGACGGCTTGTTTGTTTTTGGACCACAACGCTTGCATATGAAACGATTTCAAGATGAGCCCATCTTATTCTCCATAGAGAAATGACTTCTGTGAACCAGGGGATGAGCGAGTGACGTCAGGACTTTGGCGCTCCATTATACTGTAATTTGAGAAGGCACGATTACATTTTGAGAGCATATGCGACTAAAATGGCCGCGATCCTCAGCCCTGTTAGTAATTGACCTTTTGACCACCAAATTCACCAACCAATTCAGATGTTGAGTTGGGGATGATTGTGTTATGATTTGACGAGGCATTGTAGACTTTATAGGGTGATAATTGTAAATAGGTTTTCAGGGTCCCCCGGGATGCAGGGATGGTCTTTTAGATGAGTCCCATGCAGGGACATTTGATGAATCCCAATTCAACGACGTTAGGAGTCGTATTTTCCATTTTTACAATTTAACTCCCATTTCATTTTATATTGTTATAATGTGGTTATATTCATGTAGAAAACGGAAGCAGAAATTATTATTATAACTAAAGCTAGCAAAATATCACGTTTTTTTTGTTTTGTTTTTTGTACGTGTATTATTTTTTACTGTACATGCCGAGTACAGTAGTGCATCCCGTGGATGCAGAGGACGTTGTTTTATTGCGTCCCTTAACTATAAACTGCGTTTTGGGATGCAAAATGTTTAATCTCTGAAATGATGTCTTTAATTGTAGGAGCTGAAGGCGGGCTTCCAGTTGCAAGATATGCAGATTCTACAGAATGTGCTGAGCAGCATGAATCCACAGGTACTGATGAGTAATCACATACTAACGCATACCACCTGACAAATGTTCAGTGTAGGAAGATAAAGTAGTGCCATATTTATTTACCTACATAAAATAATGCCTTTAATAAAGTTACTGATTGAAAAGAATATATATTGTTTCAAACACAAAAGGCACCACTTGGTGGCAGCAGAGTGGTCTTGGTCAATGACTTTGTAATCATTAGAATAACAGAAAATGCTACAGTTGTTACAATCCATTACTTACTTCGCTTCTATTGTTGTTCTATTAACCCATTCTGGGCGGGAACCGCTTTTGGTGTTTACACTATTGAAATAGCAGATCTACAAGCTCATAGCCCGGCACAGAGTGCAGCACTACGAGCTTGTAGATCTGCTATTTTCTTTAATCATAAAAATGTGGCGAAGATCTTTGAATATATATTCTTTCAGAGCGAATGTTTTCAACTCAAATCCTTGCTTCTGAGGGGTTCCTGGAATAACATATTTTCAGATGGCGGTCGGTGGCCAATTATATATCATTTTTGGGGTCCTTTACATGAAATATTGAGCACCACTGAAACATGGGTATTCCAGAAAACTGTCAGGATTTAGAAGACATTTTTTAAATTTCGACGTCGGGCCTAAATGGGTTATAAGGATGGATGAAAAGTTGATAACCTACAAGGTGCTGTGAATGTTTTACACTGCTACCAGAGCCGACCGACTCGCACTAAGGCCTTCTCAAAAGAACCATGAACGGCCAAAGCCTAGTTGGGATTAAAAATAAAAATAGATTACACAAAACATTGAAGGCAGAAACATAACTCAATTCCTTTACTTCTATGCCTGGGACAATTCATCACATTGCTGCTAAATTGGGATCTAGGTGTAGATCCCATTGCATTTGATAAAAGATGGAACAGTAAACAACTTATGCTGCAGGCATGTGGTTTGTTCCATACTAAACAGTCCAGAGTCTCTGTAGAGAGGTTTAGTATGAAAGCCTTTTGTGAGACAATTAAGCTGCCCCCCTCTGATGGCCTCAGGGTCTGACAATTTGCCAAATATGCTAGACGGAGAAATCCATGCCGTCTTCTCTCCTACGGCAAAAAAGCCACGAAGCCAAAGCCATTTAGCCACGAATCTCAGAAGCAGTTGAATTAAGCGATATTGGTAATATCGCTGAATTCTTTGTTTTGATTTAGGTTTCAACCAATCGGATTGCTTTTTTTCCCGAAACGACCTGTTGTATAATTACTCACTGAAGCTGAAGCTTAGAACTATACTGGGCCTATTGCCAGAAGTTCTTTATGTTTTTGTAAATTCATTCCTATAGTCTCTCTGAACCGTTGACGTTTGTTCGGCAACGATAAAACAAATCATGCGAAGTTTGACGGGGGGTCTTTCAGAACTTATTTTGTCATTCAGAACGTTCTCTGTAATCCGAGTGGTTGATCATTCCCTGCATCATATATGATTTGATCACAAGTCAATCAAAGGATATGGCTTGAAATGTGGGTGTTGATTTTGACCTCTCCACTGGTACTATGGGTGGCAGTGGCTCAGTGGGTAGAGTGGTCAGTAGAGCAGCCGGATGGGAACCATTTGGTTACAAGTTCGAACCCTGCGGGCTCCCCCCAGAGTTGGTGTCGGAAGTGTCCTTGAGCAATGACACTGAACCCCCTAATTCCTCCCGATGTGCAGGTTTCAGGTGCCTTGTGTGGATTCCTCCGCCATCGATAAGTGAATGTAAATGCACAATCTTATGTAAAGCGCCTTGGGGGGAGGGGCTGCGGCGGCCAATTGCATATATAATTTCTGGGGTCCTTGACATGGAAAATGTTTGAGAACCACTGATAATACTGTAGAAACATAGGTTTTTCAGAAAACATTTAGGATTTGTAGAAGACATTTGTAGAATTGTCCTCGGGTCTCTAAATGGGTTAAAAATAAAAAGTTATCTTGTTTATATAACTGAAATAATAATTAAAAAAATTCATACGGAATGACTGGGAAGTGCTCGACCTTCTTGACCCCGTCGTCTCTCCCACTATAACCAGGTGGCCGAGTACCACGCAAAGCGCTTTTTAGAAGCCGGACTGTGGACTAACGCCGGGCGCTGGGCAAAAGACGACGGCACAGAAACAGATGACATGCGCATGATGGAGACCTCCTAGCGATTGTGTGTGTGTGTGTGTGTGTGTGTGTATAGGGGGGGGGGGGTCTCTCCTACTTCTTTCCCTCCTCCCCATCAATTCTACTGACCCGTCAGACCTTCCCGACTTGACCTCCAAGAACGACCCCGAGTCAAACACCCCCCCCTCTCTTTACACCACAGCGTGCAAATCAGCGAGTCAGCCGTTTTACTGTACACACAGCTGGTCAAGCTCAGAATGCCGTGTACAGTAGAGGGGCAGGGATATGAACATGAACGGAAGCATGGTCAACCTTGTTTCAATGCACAGGGAAACGGGTGGGAATCTTATAATTCATGGAATTATTTTTTAGTGGTAAAACTATACCGGTAGATGCTGTCAACTTGGTCATCTCTTCTTGAAACACTGACAATGGTATAGAAGCTTGCCTCCAAATAGCACCAGTATTTGTTTTGTTTTTTGTTTTTCAAAATCGGTTCACCATCTGTTGCCTATATTAATAATTTTATTGAAATTATGTTTTTCTTTTTTTTAAATAATAATGTCTTATTTGTCTGCAGGGGACATGGAGCTATTTATTTAACTCATTCTCAACGGGAACCCATTTTGGTGTTGGCATCATGTTATGCTTTAGCTATTGAAAAATAGCAGATCTACAAGCTCATAGCACGCCACCGAGTGGCGCGCTACGAGCTTGTAGTTCTGCTATTTTTGAAAAATCGAAGAACGACTGACTCTTTTTTTTTAATCTGATCTCGGGTCAGAATGGGTTAATCAGACCCAGTGTGTGTCCAGTGGAAACCTCGTATGAATCTGATCTCAGGTCAGAATGGGTTAAAGTACCAGAGGAGCACACTTACGAGGCGTGCTCACCCAGTGCACAAACTGCACAGTTAAAAGTATACATGTATGCTTGTTTCAAAGTTTATGAATATGTAACCATTGTTCCTACGGTGGCGCGTTTATACCTCGACTATAACCGATCAACACAATCAAATGCTCTAAACTAGACGACATGAATACTTGAATCGTGCTGATTTCTCAACATTGTGATATGAATATGAAAAATGGCAAATAACTAAATAAGTAACTGGCTGTTGTCCTGTGCTGGATGCCGTGAGGAAAGGGTTTGCGACGGCATATTTGGGACACAATATAATGTGACACTTACCGTGTGGTATCAGGCCTTGGGCCCATAGCTATAGCGCCAAAGTGGGTTTCGTTGTTTAACTATTATCATCATGAGCTTTTACCCCTTTTTTTTTATTTTGCTGTTCCAAAAACATGACGATGTTTTGCTGCCTTTTCAGCTTTACTAGTTTATATGAATGCAATTATGTGCCGCTCGACGGCTTCCAGCCGGCCACCCGTTAACATGGTTTCTTGCATGTTATGTCATCGATGTATTCATTGATGCTGTGAATTAATCAACCGTACATACTGTACTTTAATGACCGGGGTCCCTCAGGGGTCTATACTTGGCCCTCTCCCCCCCCCCCCCCTCTACTGTGTGTGGCTGTGGCTGTGAGTGACAGATATCGAGTAAATGGAAGATACGTTTTGTTACTCATTTGAGTGAATATGAGTAAGAAGTAACGATGGCCTTTAAAAAAGAAAAGCCATTTTGTGTAGTATGTTCTATGTATGTTTTCTGAATAGTATTTGAGCAAGTGGAATGCTTGGATTAATGCAAAGTTAATGATAGCAATAGTATGTTTTTTTTTTTTTTTTTTGGGGGGGGCTGGTTAAGTCCAGTTCCATACAGAACGTTTCAGTAGCAGAGTCATTTGAAAGCGTCTAAGGATAATTTGTTCACTAGGGGGGGGTGCGTAAGGATTTTTGTGTTTTGATTATGTCTTAAGTTGAGAAATTCACTGATCGTACGAACCTGACTTGGCAGATGTCTGTTAATTTAAATTCTTCCGAAAATAATGACTTGGTATTGTCTGGAGACAAGCTTTTTAGCACCGTAAAAGACTATTCATACTCCACGTTTTAGGTGATAAGGTGACCACTGAAATGTTGGTTAGTAAAAACTAAAAACAGAGATGTGTTTGGGTTAGCGTTGTGTCTCTTACCACCACGGCTCAGTGATGTCATGTTGTAGTTTTAGTAAAAACGAAGAGATGTGTTTGGGTGAGCGGTGAGTCTCTTACCACCGCGGCTCAGTGACGTCATGTTGTAGTTTTAGTAAAAACAGATGTGTTTGGGTGAGCATGAGTCTCTTACCACCGTGGCTCAGTGACGTCATGTTGTAGTGTTAATAAAAACAGATGTGTTTGGGTGAGTGGTGAGTCTCTTACCACCGCGGCTCAGTGATGTCATGTTGTAGTTTTAGTCAAAACGAAGAGATGTGTTTGGGTGAGCGGTGAGTCTCTTACCACCGCGGCTCAGTGACGTCATGTTGTAGTTTTAGTAAAAACAGATATGTGTTTGGGTGAGCATGAGTCTCTTACCACCGTGGCTCAGTGACGTCATGTTGTAGTGTTAATAAAAACAGATGTGTTTGGGTGAGTGGTGAGTCTCTTATCACCGCGGCTCAATGATGTCATATTGTAGTTTTAGTAAAAACAGAGAGATGTGTTTAGGTGAGCGATGAGTCTCTTACCACCGCGGCTCAGTGACGTCATATTGTAGTTTTAGTAAAAACAGAGAGATGTGTTTGGGTGAGCGATGAGTCTCTTACCACCGCGGCTCAGTGACGTCATGTTGTAGTTTTAGTAAAAACAGAGAGATGTGTTTGGGTGAGCGGTGAGTCTCTTACCACCTGGCGGCATGACGTCATGTTGTAGTTTTAGGTGGTCACTCACTGGTCACCGTGTCGCTTAAAACTGGAATATGAATAGGCTAAGAAAAGAACTAAGATGACATGACGTAGAACTCAAACGCTCTTACACCTGGTATTCAATGCATCCCTGGCATATTTATGCTGTATTGTACTGTATGTAGCCCAGTTAAATTTAGATGAAGGCAAAATCATTACTTATAAATGACATGGGGAGACTGTAATTTTAAAACTGGATAGGACGTGGACACTATACGTAGCTGCCTGGGGCTCAATTTATAAGGCAGCAATTCGATTGTAGATGTTCAGTGTTTCCTGTGCCCTCTGCCATGTTGTCGGTAAAGTTAAAGTAGTGGTATATCAAAATGTGACTGATTTGCATTCAGACAGCCAACAATGGGTTTAAGTACGCTCCCAAAAATGTTTTGTGTCTGTGACACCTGCTAGGGGCCGCAGTCTGCATTCAAATATTTTCCTAGAAGCTTTTGTCATTGGTCCAAAACCGATTTGATTTGATTTTAGCACAGTATAGAGCAATACATTAAAGCATGAAAATAAAAAAAGGGGAAAGTGCCAGGAGGAGGCAAGAAAGAAGCCTTTCTGCCGGCAAATCGGCTAACGAATCGGGAAGTGGACGCCTGCGGCCCCTAAGAGGTTTCAGAGAGACTAAGGGGGGGGAAACTAAAAACAAAAACTTTAAATTGATATCATTAGTTATTACTTATAGCTACTTTAAATGGCGACCTTGAGCACAGTTGATATAGTATTTAATTTGCGCCAGTTTTCTTTTATTTTCATGTTTTTTTTGTTTTGGTAATGCTTTATTGGAGAGACGGGACACAAAGGGCATAGAGAGACACGCAAGACCTGGGTGTTGGATTCTAGAGCTGTCCCCATACCAGTTTTTTTCAGACAGAGTACAAGTACTTAATTTTTTTCTACTCTCCGATAACTAGTACCGATACGAGTACTTTATTTTTTGTTGAGAAACCACTTATTTCACCCCCTCTTTCAGTTGTCATTTATGCTTGTAGATCGGCGAGTCGCTGCGGTGTCGGGTCAGACTTGCTCCCGTTGCATTCGTTCAGCCTACAGTATAGTGTCAATTGGATGTTTTGGTACTCGGGTCAAAGTATCGGGGGGCCCGGTTCCGAGTACTTGAGGGTGGTATCGGCCCCAGTAATCCGATACCAGTATCTGTATCGGAAACAACTCTATTGGATTCGCACCTGCGTCCTTGTGACCGACGAGGAGCCTATCGGTGTGGTCAGTGCACTAACTGACCCTCCGGCAAACCTCTAAATTGCACCTGGTTTACCTTGACATTTGCTCCTGGAATCTTCAAAGATTGAGTTGGTTTGCGGATAAGCTTTTCTCTTTTACATGCAGTAAAAGGTTGATCCGTAATACGATTAGAACCACAATGTATTTGTGACACGTGCTCCGTCTGTGTAACGTTGGCTATATATAGCCCTATAAATGATGTGTTTGGATGGATGTAATCCTCGATTATTCTGCAATTTACACTTAAAAATAGGAAATACAAACTCTTTACAAATTTTATTTTTGTATGCAGTGATGTAAAGTTCTCTGCGTCTGAATGTGTCCAGCACTTTATATTTGTCAAAAAAGAAAACATACCATGTTTAAACGGAAGAAGTTGAGGTGGGATTTCTGAAGCACTTGGCTTTATATAATTAATCATACCATGTTGGTTTATTGTGTCATTGTTAACGTTTTGTTTCGTTTTTTTAGTCAGTCCAAAGTTGTTTTTGTTGTTATTTTTTGTACCATGTCCCTTCCTGACTTCAGTCACAGTGGTCAAGGGAGCCCTTGTTAGATTTATCCAGTGGTGGAAAAAGTACTCAATTGTTTTACTTAAGTAAAAGTACCAATACTGCAATTTAGGACTACTTCGTTACAAGTAAAAGTACGGAATTGAAAATGTACTTGAGTAGAAGTACAAAAGTATGGGCATCAAAATTTACTTAAAGTACTAAAAGTAAAAGTACTCATATTGCAGAATGTCCCATTTCACAAGTTCAAAATGTGTTGAAAATAGCAGATCTACAAGCTCACAATGCGTTGCAACGTGACGCATTGTGAGCTTGTAGATCTGCTATCTACATGTATGTATGTATAGGGTTGGAGTGGTTAATGTATGTTTTCTAATTAAAATCGCCAAAGCAACTAGTAACTAAAGTTTTCAAATGATTTTCGTGAAGTAAAAGTACACATTTTGGCTCTGATATGTGGTTGAGTAGAAGTACTGGAAATTGGAAATACTCAAGTAAAGTACAAATACCTCAAAATTGTATTTGAGTACAGTATTTATGTAAAAGTACTTAGTTACTTAGTTTCCACCACTGGATTTATCAAATTCTACCATCGTGGC
This sequence comes from Protomyctophum parallelum, assembly GCF_964188405.1. Lineage (NCBI taxonomy): Eukaryota > Metazoa > Chordata > Actinopteri > Myctophiformes > Myctophidae > Protomyctophum > Protomyctophum parallelum. Next base: position 13,933,165 of record NC_139713.1, read on the forward strand.
AATGCCCTTCAGACTCGGCCAAATCTTCCATGCTAACGAGCTAGCTGAAATCAGTGCAACTATCTGCTGAGCATGATAATCAGTCACAAGCATTTATAATTTGCGAGCGTTGACTTAAATATCTTCTCTTGGTCCATTAAAACTTGATTAAAGAACATGTTTTGACACAAAGCTACCGTGTGATGTGTAGATCTTAGAGTTAATTGTCTCCCTTTTTTTTTTAAATGTTGTTTAGACACTTCTGTCCACTATTTGTCCATGCTGTATAATACAGGTTTCTAGATTAGGCATATTGGAAAAAAGGGTCGGCTAAATTTCTTTTTTTTTAGACATTTATCCTCATAGAAAAATATGGTCAAGCTCAATAGAGCGTCGCAGTCCCGCCCCCTTTCATGACGACGCCAGTCCCAGGAAATAATTCCCAATGCATTTTACCCATAGACATTTCAAAACGTATTTATTTAAAGACCTTTATAAGCGTCGTACAAAGCCAACTCGAGTTGTGATAAATCATGACAACAAACACAATATTTTGGACCAAACGAATAATTACAAAGAAGAAAAACAACAAAAGTGTTGTAACCTGCTGTTTTCTTCTTCTTTCTAATTATTTGTTCGGCCTGACAAATTGTGTTTGTTATGATTTGTCACAACTCGAGTTGGCTTTGTACGACGCTTAAAAGGTCTTTAAATAAATACTTTTTGAAATGTCTATGAGGAAAATGAACGGGGAATCATTTCCTGGGTCCTGGTAGGGGGCGCGACTGCGACGCTCTATTGGTGTTTAACAACAAACCAATAGCACATTTTGAGCAGTTGATATGAATAGCCATATAAGTATAATTTATTATTATCCCTCCCCAAAAAGGCCTTCGCTGCCCTGACCCCGTATCCATAATGTATACATTATGAATAATTAGTATGGACTTGTATGGTTTTTTCGTCTCAACTGCTATGTGACTGATTTCTTTTTTTACTTTGCTGTGACAAATAAACTATGCAAAGTAATTCTAGGGCTTCAGTGGATGTACTAAAAGTAAAACATCTGAGTGTGTGTGTGTGTGTGTGTGTGTGTGTGCAACAAATAAATATTGGAAAGCCTCATGATCACTGGAGATACAAATCTTAGATCAATTTTAGGGAATGTGACTATTCAGTCGGGTACATTAAAGCTCAGCTTTTCTCACACTTGACGATAACAAAAAATGTTAAAATGTGGCTGTGCTGAACATCTCTACAAACTATACCGTAGTCCTGTTTAGTCTTCTGATATGATATTTGTGTTTCATTGGCCTGTGTTAACTGCGGGGAAAACGGCTTTAATCGATAAATCCTCAAGCTTCGGATTTGCGAACAGTGATGTTACTGTCTTAATCTGAAATAAAACAAACAAACGTGACTTGAATACTAGTGTCCAGTTGTGTCTGTTTTGTTATCAATTTAATACAAGGAGTTGTACATATATACACAAAATGCAGTTTATTTTATTTTCAATCAAAGGTTTATTGAGATTTGAGAATCATGTGTGTGTAAGGCAGATTTGACACCCTGTAAAGTGTACTGTACAATATCCTATAAGAAAAGTACATTCAATTCAATGCACTTGTAAGTTGTAAGACATTGGAACATTTGACGAGTCAAACATTCATTGTATAAAATCTATTCTGAAAGGCAATGTTGGGCCCATATTTCGATGTAGGGCCTGTTTTGTAGGCTACTTTAAACATAAGCTTTAAGTATTTCTATATTTATTCATTCAAGTTTTCCATTATAAAGACACAGTTGAGGAATGAGTCAATTATGACTAATATCCACACGGCCATTTTGCTTTTATGTCGTCTGGTCGTTGGGGTTTTCCACTACTGGTTTCCACCACCAAGTATGACATGAGATGAGAGTCAAAATGACCATCATGTGAATGTGGTAATTGTCAAAATATTTACCGTATAATTATAAACAAATGACACGTATTTACATTTGTCTACAGATTTTTGTCTTGAAAATTAAGACTAATAAAATACAAAGCATTTGGAGCACCTATCTGTGATTCAAATAAAGGTTATAAACTGTCACACTAAATTTATTTGATCACTTTTTATATTTAATCAGTTCTATTACCTTAGTGATTCACTTGCATCAACAATAAACTACTTCATAAAACAGGCACTTGAATTAGAATAGTTCTATTAAATATCTTTATAACATGGCACATTTCCCTTTATAACTGAGGCACAATTCCTGTGTCTCATATTTAACCAAAATATGTCTCTTTTTAAGGCAGATTTTCTTTTCTTTCGTTAGATTTCTTAGTGCTTATTGAGGGTGAAATCTAGCAGCTTGTACCTATTCTCGCATAGATGTGCAGTGATAACAAGTGTCTTTAAATACAATACAAACAACTAAAGTAGAAGATGCATTGCCCTGTCTCAGATGCACTGCCCTCAGTGCCCTGTCTCAGATGCATTGCCCTGTCTCAGATGCACTGCCCTCAGTGCCCTGTCTCAGATGCATTGCCCTGTCTCGAATACATTGCCCTGTCTCGAATGCATTTCCCTGTCTCGAATGCATTGCCCTGTCTCGAATACATTGCCCTGTCTCGAATGCATTTCCCTGTCTCGAATACATTGCCCTGTCTCGAATGCATTGCCCTGTCTTGAATGCATTTCCCTGTCTCGAATGCATTGCCCTGTCTCAGATGCACTGCCCTGTCTCATATGCATTGCCCTGTCTCAGATGCTGCAAAAAAAAGGTTAAAAGAGCACTTCAGTTCAACCATTTTCAACACTACATTCATATAATTGGTCCTATAACTAATGCTCATAAGATGGTACCATTTCTGTCTACAGACACATCCACCTAGCGCTCCCCTGTAGTTCTCTCATTATTGCCACTGCAGTTATGATTACCGCCAGTGGCGTGCACATTTAGAGGGGCAGGTGCTCAAGTGAAAAAAGGACACCTTGTGCAGCGCGTGGAACCGGACGGTTGTGAGAGATTTATAGATTTTGGCGCTTTTTATCAAGAATTGTACACTATACAAAAAGTTTTTTTTCAAAAGGGCACATTGCTGTCCAGAGGGCAAAGGACAGGTGCTCTAGCACCACTTAGTGTCTATCTGTGCACGCCACTGATTACAGCTCTGTGGTTTTGTCTATATTCACTCTCAGGCCTCATACACGCATATCAAACGAACATTCTGTGTTCCGTCATGTGTTTCATGGCCGCCTCAACACTTGTGTTTGATGTGGGGTGGGGGGGGGGGCAATCAAACACAAGTGTGTGTTCGTTTGATATGTGTGTATGGGGCCTCGTGCACACATGTCGGACGAACATGCTCTGGAAGTCACGTGGTTTGACCAAACACTTGTTTGATTCCCCCCTCCCCCATCAAACAAGTCTTTGGTCAAACCAAAAAAGCATCGAGGCGCCCATGAAACGGAACAGAGCATGCTCGTCTGACATGTGTGTACGAGGCCTCGTACGCACGTATCAAACGCCATCAAACTAAATTTTGGTGGTGTTTTCGACCAAACATTTGTTTTGATGGTGTTTGATATGTGTGTATGAGGCCTCAAGTGTTCTGAAACCTTACTCTAATGTCAGTTTACCCCAATGACAACATCAGTGGTACTAACTTCAAACACTGAAAATGGGTGATGTTACCCTTTAAGATTCTGTAGAAATACCTACATTGGATCAGTCTAGATGAGATTATTTATCCCAAGGGTATCTTCATACTGTAACTGTAGAGATATGCAGTGAAAATGATTTGAAATGATGCCTACCTTGCCACTTCTGTATACCATAGTAGTAGCTGGAGGTGTTTTCAAATCATTAACAGTTGCGGGCGGCATTAGTAGATCAAGTATTTTCTTAGGTGGAATTTCTGCAATGTTAACATTTACACTTTTTTTAAATGGCCAATAAATCCTCTACTCGTCATCATTCTGAAACTTCTGGATTACTTTAGAAATTCCCAGCACAATACGTCATAATCCCTTTTCTTCAAGCCTTCAGCAATAAATGGCACCAAGTGGAAAACGAGGCATTTGTTCCCTCAGTGGATCATAAGTGTTTTCTGCTGGTCAACTTTGAGGTTGTCTTTTAACTGGATCATTTATGCAACAACTTTCTGTTTCATTGTGGAGAGTTTTTCATTGAGGAAAACTTGGATGTGAGGCCAGATCTTGTTCGTTTCTGTTCCAGAGAATGTTTCCAGCACTCCTTTGCTCCTGCAAGGGGAATATGAATACAGGGTTTAGAACAATAAAATAATAATCTTGTTGTCAATAACGAATGCCGATGTAACATGTTTAAGAAATATGTATTGATACAGTATAGGCCTAATGTAATGTGGTTTAATACCAAAAAAATAACCAATAACAAATTACAGAAACACATTCTATTCTATGGCTTCTTTTTTTTCCATTTCCATTATATCCTTGCTATTCAACTTAAAAGATAACCAGGTAAGCACATCCTGCTGTGATTTCTTTTTAAAATAATAATCTGGAAATATAAATGATGAAAGTTGTTCGTGTAGTTTTTCACATAGAACGCCCATAGTGCTGCCCTATCTTCTTGGGACAGTTAAGCAACATTCCAGTCAATCACAAGGCCATGAGGAATGTGAACAAAAAGCCTGACCCAGGTTTGGAGAGCAACAAGGCGAGATTACAATGCCCTATAGCCTAGATCCAAGGTGTTGCTGTTGAAAGAAACTGAAATAAAGTAGGAAGAATTCACGCTCCATTCTGACCCTCCAATTAAACGGAATGCTACTGTATATGAGAGTGGCAAAGTACCATCCATAAAAGTGATAATAGCCCACTAATGGCTACATTATCATTCCTACCACACTTTCAGCAAGGGTTAATCACATTTCCACACCTGTCAGCAGAAGTCAATATTGTGCTTAGAGACTACAGAGCTTAGTTTGGGTAATTGTAGTAATACAAGACAGGTATAGTAATGAAACAGGCGCTCAGTGCCATATTTGCACAATTATGCTGCAATGATTATCCCATTTTGGGGCGGGAACCCCTTTTGGTGTTTTAAACATTACGTTATAATTTAGCTATTGAAAAATAGCAGATCTACAAGCTCATAGCGCGCCACCGAGTGGCGCGCTACGAGCTTGTAGGTCTGCTATTTTCTGAAAAATCGTGAAAATATCTATTTCAGAAAACCACCTGTAGTATTCCAAGACAGGCTCAGTCTGGTTTTCGTAGGCCTTCAGCCTCCGCGTGACAGTCTCTGGGGTGTCGTCCTCCCTCTGTACTAAGGCTTCTCCTGTGTCGTCGTCCAGGCCCTTTAGAGGGAATACATGATATACACATGTGGCACAGGGTTACCTATCTTATCTAGTATCTATACCACTGTGGAATCTATAGACATGGGGTTCGAATCCACTGCAGACCAAGGTTATAATAGTTAACTAAAAAACTAAAACTAGAATAATTTTTTTTTTTAGTTAACTGAAACTAATAAAAAACTTTAAATAAATTAAAAAACGATAACTAAACTGAAACTGTATTGCGTGTCCTCAAAACTAACTGAAATTATAGACAAAATACCCGTAATTTTCGTTTTATCAATATTTATATGCCTTTCGGATATTTATAATATAATCCTTTTAAATTCATTCAATTCATTTCCTCATTTCTCCAACAAGTTTTACGGCAGTTTTCAGCACCGTACGGCAGCATGTAGCCACGCTAACCCTAACCCACAAATAAACGTACGAAAATAACTAAAACTAAACTAAAACTAAGCATTTTCACCAAAATAACTAGCAAATCCTCTCTAAAAACTAACTAAAACTAAACAATAATGGAACTATAATATATATTACAAAAATCACACCCGTGTGAAGTGAGGGGCACTCTGATTAGTTTGGTTAAATTTACATCATATTTGGTGGACATTTTACCTAGTTTCTCCTTTCAATGGCAAATATTGAGACGTGTGCGGACAAAAGCCGTATATAGGAGGGGCTGGCGCCCCTCAAAAGGCACCTGCCACTTGAATTAAGTTGACTCGATTGACTCACATCAAAAAGGGTCCGTCAGCTCAAACCCACAATGCAATACCATGTTTTCCACGAGTGTTGCACACAAACGTCCGTAGCATTACAAAGTTATAAACAAGAAAACCCATCCCATTCCATTTCTCCCCCTCTATTTCCCATTCCATTTCTCTTTGTAACGCTATTCCAAAGCCCCCTCAGGTACTCTTTTCAGCAATGGGATAAACAACATTTTTGGTGGGTAGATCTGGTTGAGCCAGTCAATGTGAAAGTATAGCTCTCAAGTCAAACAAGTGCGGGCACCCCTGTCATGCGGGATGGGGGCGGCGCCTACCAGTGTAGGCTCCTCACATTATCCACCAAACGGACGGGGACAACTCGTCGGATCCGGGGCTGGCGACGCGCAAAGAGCTGGTATATCCCAGTCACAATATGACATTTATATCATTTTGTTCTTGTTTTTCCCTCTCTGTGGCCAGTCCGGGGCTCTGTATAGTTTCCTGCTGGGATGTAGTTTCAGAGACCTGGATTAATTTATTGTATGTTTTCTGTTCTGAGCACAATGAGGAACAGTAACATTTTCCTTTTTCATGCAGGAAGTGCAGTACGGCAGCAACAAGTTCACTGTCCTCGCTTGACCTTGGAGGTTCTAGAATGAAATGTTTGACCCATAAAGGACCATCAGCAGTCTCTTGTTACAGTAGACATGCATACAACTACAGTACACAGTTCAATCTTGATGTTGTAGTGATGGTGTTTGGCCTGTACAAACATCGGGTGACATACTACAATGAATAACACATGCTGCTGAACATACATACATACATACATGCACAAAAGACTTTGGGCTCCATGTTCGTCACCGCAAACCCCTTATCCCTGAACTTCCTTGCCTTTTTTTTCTCTCTTTTTTTAAACTATTTTGCTAAACATTTTTGAATAGTTAAAATGGCCAATCTACAAGCTCACAGTGTGTCAATGTAGATTGACTAGTTGAACTATTCAAAAATGTTTTTCAAAATAGTAAAAAAAAAAAAAAGGCAAAGAAGTTTAGGGATGAGGGTTTTAGCGGTGACAGAAATGGAGCCCTTTTAAGCCTTGGCTCACTTTGGAACCAGTGTGTGATGTATTGTCTAATCTAATGACTATGTTCCTTATTCAAACAGGGCTGTGGACAAGCTCTGGTTAATGATTAAGCATAAAAAACAGAAGGTGTGATGCTGGGAGGGTCTGAGTTACTATTGTGGAAGAACTAACAGTCTAACTACAGGAATCTTGCCAAGCGCATGTCTTAACTGTTCCCTTTTCACTCAAAAAAGAAACACTTTTTTCCAACCCCGGTCCTGACTTACAATCTTCAATCATTCCTGTCTGTAATTTAAATCTTTGCATAAATCTAATTTTAGGCGACATTAATTCTCATGCCTGAAGTAGACCGAAAGCTTGCAAAATAAATACTTTGATTGCTTGATTGTTTGCTTGCTTGATTAACAGTTTGCAGAATTACAGCACATTTCAAGTACAACTCAATACAAAAACTGTTAGCTGTGAGTGGACGACACCATAAACATACACTTAAAGCATTACACTTGTTTACAATAGGGTTTACCATTTTCAATTCATCAAAAAGCTTCCCTTCATTTTTTTCATTATCTCTTTGTGACTCCAGCACCTCACTTAAGTTTGTTCAGCAGATGAGCGGTGGTTCTTTTTTACATTTAGGCAACATTAATTAGAAAAATCCTGGTGGGACAGATTGGTCTTCCTCTCAAACTGCAATTAAGAGTAAGACATTGATGCCAAAGTCTGGAGGCGGTATAAATGTGTCTCTGTGTTCCCATCTCTATAAAATAAATATATTGCTGACCATAATGACAAACAATCGAATTACTTCTAGTGTTTGCTCTGCTAACAATAAACTAGTATGCTGACAATGACTATAGCTTTACTGGTGTTTAACAGCATGCATGAGAGCAAAGGTCCCCACTTGAATTTCCCTAGCAAACACATCTCTAACTCACTCAGCCTTCAATCCTTATCCTTGGTCTGCAACTCGTTGCATTTCCCTCTGCTTCATATATCACATCTGTCTGCAGCGGGTTCACCTTCTTAATTCTTTAGCTTTTTATTGTCATCTCTTCTAGTGCTGTTTCACTGTACTCCTATACAGTATGTACCACTCTCTTCTGTCCTCTCTCATTCTATCTCTCTAACTCTCTACTCCTCTTACTGTGTTTTTATCTGGTCCATACCATACTGTTAATCCATTCTGAACGGGAACCCATTTTGGTGTTAGCATCATGTTATGCTTTAGCTATTGAAAAATAGCAGATCTACAATCTCATAGCTCTACGAGCTTGTAGGTCTGCTATTTTTTGAAAAATCGAAGAATCACTGACATAGAAACATAGCTTTTTCAGAAAACTGTCAGGATGTAGAAGACATTTTTAGAATCTGATCTCAGGTCAAAATGAAGACAGGGTTGCGGGAAATACAAATCAAACTAAATAAGGTTATAAATATAATAAACAACGTACCGGTAATAAACCAATACTTTAATGCTTTTGACCGAGAATACGTACAGTCACTCTTGGCGGGTTGAAGTCCATGTTGTAGACCCTGCCGCTGGCCGTGTGGATCCAGCGAGAGGTCAGCCTCTGTTTGATGGTCTGGAAAGGCACGTCCAGGTTGATGACCGTGTCCACGCAGTAGACGGTGTCCAGGGCCTCTGCCTGGGATACTGTACGAGGGAAACCTGGGGAGAGACAGACACATGGCACAAGTAGACAGTGTTGTTTACAGTAGACGGTGTCCAGGGCCTCTGCCTGGCATACTGTACGAGGGAAACCTGGGGAGAGACCAGGGCCGGGCGCAACCCTGCACTCTTTAGCTAGTGGAGATGCGACATGGATTTCTAAACAAATGTGTTCGACGCAAAATACTGTGTTCACGTTTTACAGACGGGTAAAAGGGGCAGGGGCTGAAGCCCCCTTTGATGTCGTCTATGTGTGTATAAGTACGGAATTACTGTGTTCTCCTTAAAGATGGAGTGCCACCATGTTTTTCCACCCTAAAACATGATCATCAGGTATTATTACAATATAAGGGGGAAGAACTTTTTCCAAAAAGTGTAAAGTATTTGTTAAAATCATGCTTTCATGTGGACACGCCCACCAGTTCATTAAGTATGCCTGAATTGCCTGGTGGGTGGTGATGGGTGGTGATCCACCTGAACTGAAGCCGCACCCACAGCTGTAGTTTTATGATAAAGGGGGAGGGGTTAGGGGAGGGGCTGATAGTGTGGTGTCACTATATTACTGTTTACTTCATTGGCCCGTTTGACTGTCAAGGGTTCAGCCTCCAAGAAGAAACCCTAAATACAAAGTTAATACACCATTGCACATAAAAACCACTCCAGGGTGTCTAATGAAGTATTGTCACCTCATAGACACATGAAAAACTGGAAAAATACAAAAATTGTGGCACTCCATCTTTAACATTTTGCTTGGAAATAATTGTGTTCTCACCGTCCAGCAACCAGTCGGTCTGCTCCATAGCCCGCAGTTCACGCAGGATGAGACGAGAGATGACATCGTCAGGCACCAGCTGACCCTGGTCAATGCAGGACTTCATCAACAGGCCCAGCTCTGATGGAGCGCACGCACGCACACACACACACACACGCACGCACGCACGCACGCACGACACACACACACACACACACACACACACACACACACACACAATGGATACATGAATGGATAGATCGATAAGAGGGTGAGAGAGAGACATTCAGAGAGTCTTTGATTGACAGACGGAAAGGAGGGGACATTAAATATATATGTGAAAATCACACCCGTGTGAAGTGAGGGGCGCTCTTATAATCGACGATTCATCGTATATACATCATCATGAGGTAACATGTCGATTTGCTCGTCCACATATTGACGTGAATTCTCCATTCGTTGTCAATGTTTGTGTAAGACGAAAATCTACACTAATGGCTGAGGGGCTGTTGTTTTATTGCCCTGCCAACAGTTTGTGCACACATGTACACTTTCCATGGTGCGCCCTGCAAAGAAGGAGGACAGACATGCATTCTGAGGTGCTTGGGTGGTGAAGCGGTAAAGTGCCCACCACCACCACCACATAGTTTAGGGGTCCCACTGGAACCTGCATCCATGTCCTCCCGGTAAGGGGCTCCTCACTCAGCAGGTAAACCAGTGGGGCACAGCCGAAGTGTGTGGGGAGGAATGAATTGGCATAACGACTACATTTTGGAGGGAAAAGTGGCAAAAAAAATTATAGGCTTTTCTCTATTGAAAAAGAAAGGGGGAAAAAAAGTCTGCGTTTTGGAAAAACAGAGTATGGTCCTACATCTCATCACCCCGTATCATTGTTTTACAGTGTTATAGTTGTTACTTTGTAGCGTGTCCTTTTAAAGGGCGAGCATATTTTCCCTGTTTCCTCCGCCTTAATTGGTCTGCGTCCAATGACTGACTGAATGGAATTCCCTGAGCCTCAATGGAGGAGGAGCAGGCCCTCTTTCAAAGCACGTACGTATCTCTGTGACACACCAAACTCTGGGTAGAACAACACTCAAATAGTAGACTCGCCATCAGTGGGAAACTAAATGACCAAGGGCTCCATTTTCGTCTAATTTGCTAAACCCCTTATCCCTAAACTTCTTTTGCCTTTTACTATCTTGAAAAACATTTTTGAATAGTTCAACTAGCCAATCTACATCGACACGTTGTGAGCTTGTAGACTGGCCATTTTAACTATTCAAAAATGTTTAGTAAAAAAAAAAGAAAAGGCAAAGAAGTTTAGGGATAAGGGGTTTAGCGGTGACGAAAATGGAGCCCCAAGTGTATTAACTAATTAATACACTAATTAATTAACTATTAAATGTAAAGAAACAACCTATAAGTGTATGTAGCCTATCTACAATCTACAGTATAGGCCTATATAGGCAGAATGTTTTATCAAACTATTCTTTCTTTTTCTTTAAATATTATCAATGAACAAATATTGTCGATGTTAAAACATGCTAAACAGAATCTATACAAGAGAGAATGGGCTGCTTTAGGACGTATGAGAGAGAGAAAGTGCACTCCTTAACTCCTTTGCTTTGACCACACACAAAACCCAAACTGGGTGTTTATAGCAAACAATAGCCTGCATTGTTGCGAGGTTTCCACAAGTGACAAGTCGTAGGCGTATCATGGCAACCACCGTTAAAGAGACATTTGAGGATATTTCAGACGTGGGTTTTAATTAATTTATTATAATTAATGTGAACGGCACCATTCAATAGTTGGCTTACACAACTCGGCCTATACCAACATTTCTGAAACTCTTACTCTGCCTGGGAAAATGAATGTGGCGAGAAAGTGGATTACCGTGTTATGTGTTCAGATTGCAGATCAAGGTTACAGTAACATCAAAGTGTCTTTGAACAAGGCCTGCAAGCTGGCTGGCCGCCACCGGAAAGCCTTTTTGACTCCATTACGGAGCTGTGTGTGTCCCTGGGTCCGTCCCTGGCTGGCTGGCTGGCTGGTTCTGTCCGAGCACTCAAATAGCGTTTGGTTGGTTTTCACGACCAAGTGTCACTGTTGCGCAGCCTAAAACACACACATTAACTGTATATATGATGATTTCGGGTGTGACAGTACAATACAGTACAGTACAATAGAGGGACCCCCACACGGTAACTGTCATTTCTCAACCGTTTCGGATGCGGGGCGGCTCGCCGGAACTGTCCCGGCACCCTGGGCGCATTGCTGTGGGTCTGGAAGTTCCAGGGACTCCCCGGGGACCCCCACACGGAGTTGCACCACTCACTTCACACGGTGGTGGCTCAGGGGTAGAGTGGCTGGATGGTAACCGCAAGGTTGCCAGTTCGAACCCTGTGGGCTCCCCCAGAGTTATTGTCGAAGTGTCCTTGAGCAAGACACTGAACCCCGAATTGCTCCTGACGTGCTGGTTGGTGCCTTGCATGGTTTCTGCCGCCATTGGTGTATGAATGTGAGTGTGTGAATGGGTGAATGTATAGCGCCTTAGATAAAGGCATTATATATGCACCATTTACCATTATTTTCAATATATATATAGAATAGCCCTGAACTCGTTCAACCCCGGTGGAAGAAGGGGCCACTGTGACGCCACTGTCAGTTTCGGTAAATGAATATATAATTTGTATCCATGAAACGGTGACGTATGGAATTATTCTGTGAGATTAAATAGTCATTTATTTTCCGAGGTTGAAACACTTTTGTAGGATATTTTCCTTCCCTATAGTTCTCCCAAACGTGCAGGTTAAACCGAGGTAATAAGTGAGGATGGGGCCCCCCTTCAAGGTGCAGATAAGGTCCTGTAATGTTTGCAGTGTACACTTCACTTGCTATAAACACACTCTATATTGTCCTATATACCTTGACCTTGGCTAGAGATCACATGCACGCACGCATGCACACACACACACACACACACACACACACACACACACACACACACACACATGCATGCTCTGTTTAATTGTACAGTACCTGTCCTTTAACATGCAGGTGCAACTGAATGTGTGATATCTTGGTGGTATATTTTTGTCTTGTGTATACTTTTCATTCTAATTTCTTCAATTTGTTGTTGAAGTGCAGCAGTTTCAAGCCACTATATACAGAAAGATATAAGTATTTGTTTGGGTTGCTCTCACAGCAGCTATATATCCCAGAAAATACACTTGAGATGCAATATCTGAGTTTGTTCATTAGACTAATGTAATTGACTATAATATGCACCAGATGCATGGTGACAGAATTGTGTCACCTGTGTCACACACACACATTAAATGTCTGATTGAATGCACAGGACCTCAATGGAATTACGCCATAGGCTTTATTCTTGGTTTATCCTTAATGCTTTTGTATAGTAGGCCTACCTCTGTGCTTTTTTGCAAAGTGCTATAGTATTAAATCAATGAATCAATAAAATAACCACAATGTTCACAGCAACATCACACGGTACCCATCAAACCACATCATGTTTATGGTATAAGTTATAACTGAGCTACAATTGCTTGCTAGCCACACCAATGTTCCATATTCCATACATTTCGAATAGTAAAATGCATGATTATAGAGCAATGGCAGTGGCAGTTCAATTACAACATCATTTATGACATGTATGACGTGTGTGGTAATGGATATATTCCGTTCAGCTCACCTGTCTTAGCTTTGATGTTAGCCCTCAAAAGATCCCCGCTAGAAAGATGTTTGGGTCCAAAACTTTTCACTATGCGCGCAGACACCGTCCCTTTCCCTGAGCCAGGGGGTCCCATTATAACGGCACGGAATATAGATCGTAAAGCCATGATGATCTCCTATACTTTCTCAAAATGAGCGTCTTTCGTTTGAAATTTTTGACTCCTTGTTAAAATATCTCCCGACTCCGTCTTGACCATGCGCGTGAAATTGCCCTTTTATGGAATAATAATGATGTGCTCTCAACGGACCCAGAGATTATGTCCTCATGCGTAGGCTACTTGGTGCAGCCACTTTGAATCCTAGATACTACGCAATAATATAGTCATGAAAGTGGGCGCGTCTTTTGCAGCCTGCCTTGTGGCCCAGCTGGACCTTAGAAAAATATTCTTTCTTTCTGCAGACATGCAGAGTAGGCCTAGGCTACAGACGGAGGAGGAGGAGGGCGAATGAGGACACGTTCCCTCTGGCACGTAGCCTCCCTAGCAGAGACGAAATGTTTTTATAATCGTCATGGGGGCGCCCCCCTCCCCCACTACCCCTCCCTGCGGGGGAAAGAAGTTGTTGGTTTTTATTTCGTTTCACAATAAACCCAACTTGCGTTTAGGTTCTAAACACTTTTGAGTAACACTTTTTAATCCTGTCACAGTGTTT